>NC_041382.1:471163931-471177951 GCF_002162155.2 Triticum dicoccoides | reverse complement strand
GGGCGCGGGGCGCGGCGATGTGGGCCGGGAGGGCCACGCGCGGGCCTGCGGGCCAGTGCGGCGGGAGTCGGCGGCGGCGAACGGTGGAGTGCCACGTGGCAGCGGGGAGGCGGATCGGACAATGTTCGTCGGTGGCAATTTTGTCCGGCGGCGCGTGGAGACGAAGGAGACTAGGGTTTGGAGAGGGGATCCGCGAATTTGAAGGAGGGGTCTACATATAGGCATAGGAGGAGCTAGGAGAGTCCAAATGAGGTGCGGTTTTCGGCCACGCGATCGTGATCGAACGCACTAGATGATGGAGAAGGTTTTGGTGGTTTTTGGGCCAAATTGGGGGGGTGTTGGGCTGCAACACACACGAGGCCTTCTCGGTCCCTCGGTTAACCGTTGGAGTATCAAACGAAGTCCAAATGGTACGAAACTTGACAGGCGGTCTACCGGTAGTAAACCAAGGCTGCTTGGCAAGTCTCGGTCCAATCCGGAAATGTTTAATCCCCACACACGAAAGAAAGGTAGAAATGACCACCGGAGGAGAACGAAGCGCTGGAATGCAAAACGGACAACGGGGAAAATGCTCGAATGCATGAGAAGAACACGTATGCAGAAGCAATGCACATGATGACATGATATGAGATGCATGACAATGAAAACAACACACGGAGACAAAGACCCGAACCCGAGAAAATAAAATAACTTAACGCCGAAACGGCAAGAGTTGGAGTACAAATTGGGAAAGTTACATCCGGGGTGTTACAATGGCTCATCATCAATCCTGTTGAGGAAACATTTGTGTCTGATGCTATAGTGCATGATGGCATCGTTTACGCGGTCGACGCACAGATTGGCTACCTATATTGGTGGAATCTATCGTCGTGTAATTGTTCTATCTCACCTAATCTTTACCTTATGAATACGACAGCCTATTCATTTGTTACAAATTTAGAATGCATAGCATGTCTATAACCACATCATTGCTATATGTTCCTCTCATTTCCTAGATTTTTATGACCACACATGTTATTGTTAGAGTTGATATGAGAACAATTGGCATCTAATGATTGTGAGAATACATATTATGAGCATAACATCATGATTGCTATATGTTACTCTCGTTTACAAGATTTTTATAACAACGCATGTTATTGCTTAGAGTTGATATGAGAACAGTAGTAGTAAGTGCTATGGTAGAATATGAGTAGGCGCTGTCATAGCTGTTTTCCTCTCATTGTTACATGATGTTTGAACCATGACATATTGCTAGAATATGAAAGCCATTGGCCTATTTTTTTAACTTGGGGTATGATTATGACCACGGCATTGCAATTCTCTATCTATGATATGTGCCACTGTTATAATAATCTTAATTCCACACATACTCTGAAAATTATTGTTTATTTTTGTCCTTTTGGTCCCCAATTTGAATTGTTGCAGCAGACGCAAATGCACTGGCCTTCATGATTCCAGGACCTGGAATCATACCAGCCGATGGGTGGTGGTTTATCGCTCGTTCAGCTGACGGCGGTCATTTGATGCTCATTCGCACGTACCAAATTGACCAAACCATTACATCAAACCACATGCATTACAATGCGTGGGGCGTTCGTGACATTGATGGCTATGGCTGCTTCGTGTTCGAGAAAGATCCCAGCTCCATTGGGCCAGACGTATTCAACTGGAGGCGGGTTTACAGCCTCGTCAACCACTCCTTGTTCCTCGGGCTACATTATCCGATCATCCAACCAATCATCAATCATATAACCGGTGATGATTACTATGCTATGCAACTTCCATTCGCGAGGGGGGGCTGTGTTTACACATCATACCGTGGGTTTCATGAATCACCATATCCAGAGATTCGTCGACACAGCTTGTTGCCACATAATCTTCAGTGTGTGAAAGGCATTAAGCTTCCATGCGATGGATGGCTTTTGCAAACCCGACATGCAGCGATGTGGTTCATGCCAACAGCAAATATGCACAACTTGATTCGTGCTGATATCTAGACTGAGCCATATATTCTGCTGCTGTAGCATGACCCTCTTTTGTTGGATATTATGTACTGTTGTTAGTTTGAAGCACTCCTCTGGTTTGAAGGATAGATACCTTCCTGTGATCAAGTGCATCCTAACTGACCTGCGTAGGATGTACTGACAATGATGATGGAGATGATGTGCAGAAGCCATATATATCAGTTAGGCTTCAAGTGTTTACTTGTTAGTTAAACCTATGTATAAATCGTGACACTAAATACAACTAGTATGTAGTACAGTAGCAGTACTAGTATACGTCGGTCAAATTATTCATCATGTCCACACATTGAATTGACATGACAACACGCTGCGCGTGAGGTGACACAAGAATCTCGATGGCATGTTCAGGTATTCTGGACTTTAGATTTGGATTACCACTTATCTGTCAAAATCTTTCATCATTCACTTAAAACAGTTGATTGATCATACATTGAGTACCATATAACTGGAGTTACCGATGCAAGTCGAAGAAGGATTGGCCCGTGCTGCCGGCTGGCGTCAAGTTCGATCCCACAGATCAGGAGCTGATCGAGGACCTTGAGGCCAAAGTGTTGGGGAACGTTGCAGAAAATTAAAAATTTTCTACGGTTTCACCAAGATCCATCTATGAGTTCATCTAAGCAACGAGTCAAGGGAGAGAGTTTGCATCTACATACCACTTGTAGATCGCGTGCGGAAGCTTGCAAGGTGATGATGTAGTCGTACTCGACGTAATTCGAATCACCGATGACCAAGTGCTGAACGGACAGCACCTCCGCGTTCAACACACGTACGGGACGGGAGACGTCTCCTCCTTCTTGAT
This sequence comes from Triticum dicoccoides, assembly GCF_002162155.2. Classification (NCBI taxonomy): domain Eukaryota; kingdom Viridiplantae; phylum Streptophyta; class Magnoliopsida; order Poales; family Poaceae; genus Triticum; species Triticum dicoccoides. The sequence continues at coordinate 471,175,122 of NC_041382.1, read as the reverse complement.
CCAGCAAGGGGGAAGGAGAGGTTGAGGAAGACAGCTCCACCGGCAGCACGACGGTGTGGTGATGGTGGAGAGGCAGTACTCCGACAGGGCTTCGCCAAGCGCACAACGGAGGAGGAGAGGTGTTGGGGAGGGGAGGGCTGCGCCTTGGAGGGTGGTCCGGCTGCCCTCCCCTCACCCCTCTATTTATAGGGGGAAGGGAGAAGGGGGCCGGCCCCCTAGAACCCATCTAGGGGGGGTGCGGCGGCCTAGGGGAGAGGGGAGAGGGTGGCTTGCCCCCCAAGCCAAGGGGGGCGCCCCCTCTAGGGTTCCCCCTCAACCCTAGGCGCATGGGCCCAAGGGAGGGGGGTGCGGCCAGCCCACCAGGGGCTGGCTCCCTGCCCCACGCAGCCCATGTGGCCCCCCGGGAGGGGTGGCCCCTCCCGGTGGACCCCCGGAACCCTTCCGGTGGCCCCGGTACAATACCGGTATGACCCCGAAACTTCCCGGTGTCCGTTTGACAACTTCCCATATATAAATCTTTACCTCCGGATCTCCTCATGACGTCCAGGATCCCATCCGGGACTCCGAACAACATTCGGTAGTCACATACTAGTCTTCCTAATAACCCTAGCGTCACCGAACCTTAAGTGTGTAGACCCTACGGGTTCGGGAGACATGCAGACATGACCGAGACGCTCTCAGTCAATAACCAACAGCGGGATCTGGATACCCATGATGGCTCCCACATGCTCCTCGATGTTGTCATCGGATGAACCACTATGTCGAGGATTCGATCAAACCCTGTATGCAATTCCCTTTGTCAATCGGTATGTTACTTGCCCGAGACTCGATCGTCGGTATCCCAATACCTTGTTCAGTCTCGTTACCGGCAAGTCACTTTACTCGTACCGTAATGCATGATCCCGTGTCCAACACCTTGGTCACATTGAGCTCACAATGATGATGCATTACCGAGTGGGCCCAGAGATACCTCTCCGTCATACGGAGTGACAAATCCCAGTCTCGATCCGTGTCAACCCAACAGCTACTTTCGGAGATACCTGTAATGCACCTTTATAGTCACCCAGTTACGTTGTGACGTTTGATACACCCAAGGCACTCTTATGGTATCAGGGAGTTACACGATCTCATGGTCGAAGGAAGAGATACTTGACACTGGCAAAGCTCTAGCAAAACGAACTACACGATCTTTTATGCTATGCTTAGGATTGGGTCTTGTCCATCACATCATTCTCCTAATGATGTGATCCCGTTATCAACGACATTCAATGTCCATAGTCAGGAAACCATCACTATCTGTTGATCACAACGAGCTGGTCAACTAGAGGCTCACCAGGGACATATTGTGGTCTAAGTATTCACACGTGTATTACGATTTCCGGATAATACAGTTATAGCATGAATAAAAGACATTTATCATGAACATTGAAATATAATAATACTTTTATTATTGCCTCTAGGGCATATTTCCAACAGTCTCCCACTTGCACTAGAGTCACCAATCTAGTTACATTGTGATGAATCGAACACCCATAGAGTTCTGGTGTTGATCATGTTTTGCACTCAAGAGAGGTTTAGTCAGCGGATCTGCGACATTCAGATCCGTGTGCACTTTGCAAATCTCTATGTCTCCATCTTGAACATTTTCACGGATGGAGTTGAAACGACGCTTGATGTGCCTGGTCTTCTTGTGAAACCTGGGCTCCTTGGCGAGGGCAATAGCCCCAGTGTTGTCACAGAAGAGTTTGATCGGCCCCGACGCATTGGGTATGACTCCTAGGTCGGTGATGAACTCCTTCACCCAAATCGCTTCATGCGCTGCCTCCGAGGCTGCCATGTACTCCGCTTCACACGTAGATCCCGCCACGACGCTTTGCTTGCAGCTGCACCAGCTTACTGCTCCACCATTCAACATATACACGTATCCGGTTTGTGACTTAGAGTCATCCAGATCTGAGTCGAAGCTAGCGTCGACGTAACCCTTTACGACGAGCTCTTCGTCTCTTCCATAAACGAGAAACATGTCCTTCGTCCTTTTCAGGTACTTTAGGATATTCTTGACCGCTGTCCAGTGTTCCTTGCCGGGATTACTTTGGTATCTTGCTACCAAACTTACGGCAAGGTTTACATCGGGTCTGGTACACAGCATGGCATACATAATAGATCCTATGGCTGAAGCATAGGGGATGACACTCATCTCTTCTTTATCTTTTGCCGTGGTCAGTGACTGAGCCGAGCTCAATCTCACACCTTGTAACATAGGCAAGAACCCCTTCTTGGACTGATCCATTTTGAACCTCTTCAAAATCTTATCAAGGTATGTGCTTTGTGAAAGACCTATGAGGCGTCTCGATCTATCTCTATAGATCTTGATGCCTAATATATAAGCAGCTTCTCCAAGGTCCTTCATTGAAAAACACTTATTCAAGTAGGCCTTAATGCTGTCCAGAAATTCTATATTATTTCCCATCAAGAGTATGTCATCTACATATAATATGAGAAATGCTACAGAGCTCCCACTCACTTTCTTGTAAACGCAGGCTTCTCCATAAGTCTGCATAAACCCAAACGCTTTGATCATCTCATCAAAACGAATGTTCCAACTCCGAGATGCTTGCACCAGTCCATAAATGGATCGCTAGAGCTTGCATACTTTGTTAGCGTTCCGAGGATCGACAAAACCTTCCGGCTGCATCATATACAGTTCTTCCTTAAGATGTCCGTTAAGGAATGCCGTTTTGACGTCCATTTGCCATATCTCATAATCATAGTATGCGGCAATTGCTAACATGATTCGGACGGACTTCAGCTTCGCTACGGGAGAGAAAGTCTCGTCGTAGTCAATCCCTTGAACTTGTCGATAACCCTTAGCGACAAGTCGAGCCATATAGATTGTAACATTACCATCTGCGTCTGTCTTTTTCTTAAAGATCCATTTGTTTTCTATCGCTCGCCGATCATCGGGCAAGTCTGTCAAAGTCCATACTTTGTTTTCATACATGGATTCTATCTCGGATTTCATGGCTTCAAGCCATTTGTTGGAATCCGGGCCCGCCATCGCTTCTTCATAGTTCGAAGGTTCATTGTTGTCTAACAACATGATTTCCAGGACAGGGTTGCCGTACCACTCTGGTGCGGAACGTGTCCTTGTAGACCTACGAAGTTCAGCAGTAACTTGATCCGAAGTACCTTGATCATCATCATTGTTTTCCTCTTCAGTCGGTGTGGGCATCACAGGAACGGTTTCCTGCGCTGCGCCACTTTCCCGCTCAAGAGGTAGTACTTCATCGAGTTCTACTTTCCTCCCACTTACTTCTTTCGAGAGAAACTCTTTTTCCAGAAAGCATCCATTCTTGGCAACAAAGATCTTGCCTTCGGATCTTAAGTAGAAGGTATACCCGACAGTTTCCTTAGGGTATCCTATGAATACGCATTTTTCCGACTTGGGTTCGAGCTTTTCAGGTTGAAGTTTCTTGACATAAGCATCGCATCCCCAAACTTTTAGAAACGACAGCTTAGGTTTCTTTCCAAACCATAATTCGTACGGTGTCGTCTCAACGGATTTAGACGGTGCCCTATTTAAAGTGAATGTAGCTGTCTCTAGAGCGTATCCCCAAAATGATAGCGGTAAATCGGTAAGAGACATCATAGACCGCACCATATCCAATAGGGTGCGATTACGACGTTCGGACACACCGTTTCGCTGAGGTGTTCCAGGCGGCGTGAGCTGTGAAACGATTCCACATTTCCTTAAGTGTGTACCAAATTCGTGACTTAAGTATTCTCCTCCACGATCTGATCGTAAGAATTTTATCTTTCGGTCACGTTGATTCTCTACCTCATTCTGAAATTCCTTGAACTTTTCAAAGGTCTCAGACTTGTGTTTCATTAAGTAGACATACCCATATCTACTCAAGTCATCAGTGAGAGTGAGAACATAACGATATCCTCCGCGAGCCTCAACGCTCATTGGACCGCACACATCGGTATGTATGATTTCCAACAAGTTGGTTGCTCGCTCCATTGTTCCGGAGAACGGAGTCTTGGTCATTTTGCCCAAAAGGCATGGTTCGCACGTGTCAAACGATTCATAATCAAGAGACTCTAAAAGTCCATCGGTATGGAGCTTCTTCATGCGCTTGACACCAATGTGACCAAGGAGGCAGTGCCACAAGTATGTGGGACTATCGTTATCAACTTTAAATCTTTTGGCATCTACACTATGAACATGTGTAATATTACGCTCGAGATTCATTAAGAATAAACCATTGACCATCGGAGCATGACCATAAAACATATCTCTCATATAAATCGAACAACCATTATTCTCAGACTTAAATGAGTAGCCATCTCGTATTAAACGAGATCCAGATACAATGTTCATGCTCAAACTTGGCACTAAATAACAATTATTAAGGTTCAAAACTAATCCCGTAGGTAAATGTAGAGGCAGTGTGCCGACGGCGATCACATCGACTCTGGAACCATTCCCGACGCGCATCGTCACCTCGTCCTTCGCCAGTCTCCGTTTATTCCGCAGCTCCTGCTGTGAGTTACAAATATGAGCAACGGCACCGGTATCAAATACCCAGGAGTTACTACGAGTACTGGTAAGGTACACATCAATCACATGTATATCAAATATACCTTTGGTGTTGCCGGCCTTCTTATCCGCTAAGTATTTGGGGCAGTTCCGCTTCCAGTGACCCTTCCCCTTGCAATAAAAGCACTCAGTCTCAGGCTTGGGTCCATTCTTTGACTTCTTCCCGGTAACTGGCTTACCAGGCGCGGCAACATCTTTGCCGTCCTTCTTGAAGTTCTTCTTACCCTTGCCCTTCTTGAACTTAGTGGTCTTATTGACCATCAACACTTGATGTTCTTTCTTGATTTCAGCCTCTGCTGACTTTAGCATCGAGAACACTTCAGGAATGGTCTTTTCCATCCCCTGCATGTTGTAGTTCATCACAAAGCTCTTGTAGCTTGGTGGGAGCGACTGGAGGATTCTGTCAATGACCGCCTCATCTGGGAGGTTAATGTCCAGCTGGGTCATACGGTTGTGCAACCCAGACATCTTCAGGATGTGCTCACTGACAGAACTGTTTTCTTCCATCTTACAACTGTAGAACTTGTCGGAGACATCATATCTCTCGACCCGGGCATGAGCTTGAAAAACTAGTTTCAGCTCTTCGAACATCTCATATGCTCCGTGGTGCTCAAAACGCTTTTGGAGCCCCGGTTCTAAGCTGTAAAGCATGCCGCACTGAACGAGGGAGTAATCATCAGCACGAGACTGCCAAGCATTCATAATGTCTTGGTTCTCTGGGACGGGAGCGTCACCTAGCGGTCCTTCTAGGACATATTGTTTCCTGGCAGCTATGAGGATGATCCTCAGGTTCCGGACCCAGTCTGTATAGTTGCTGCCATCATCTTTCAGCTTGGTTTTCTCTAGGAACGCGTTGAAGTTCATGTTGACATTAGCGTTGGCCATTGATCTACAAGACATATTTGCAAAGGTTTTAGACTAAGTTCATGATAATAAAGTTCTAATCAAATTATGAACTCCCACTTAGATTAGACATCCCTCTAGTCATCTAAGTGTTACACGATCCGAGTCGACTAGCCCGTGTCCGATCATCACGTGAGACGGACTAGTCATCGTCGGTGAACATTCTCATGTTGATCGTATCTTCCATACGATTCGTGTTCGACCTTCCGGTCTCCGTGTTCCGAGGCCATGTCTGCACATGCTAGGCTCGTCAAGTTAACCCTAAGTGTTTTCGCTGTGTAAAACTGTCTTACACCCATTGTATGTGAACGTAAGAATCCATCACACCCGATCATCACGTGGTGCTTAGAAGCGACGAACTGTAGCAACGGTGCACAGTTAGGGGAGAACACTTCTTGAAATTTTATAAGGGATCATCTTATTTACTACCGTCGTCCTAAGTAAACAAGATGCATAAACATAATAAACATCACATGCAATTATATAGTTGTGACATGATATGGCCAATATCATACAGCTCCATTGATCTTCATCTTCGGGGCTCCATGATCATCTTGTCACCGGCTTGACACCATGATCTCCATCATCATGATCTCCATCATCGTGTCTTCATGAAGTTGTCACGCCAACGACTACTTCTACTTCTATGACTAACGTTTAGCAATAAAGTAAAGTAGTTTACATGGCGTTATTCAATGACACGCAGGTCATACAAAAAATAATGACAACTCCTATGGCTCCTGCCGGTTGTCATACTCATCGACATGCAAGTCGTGAATCCTATTACAAAGAACATGATCTCATACATCACAATTCATCATTCATCACAACTTCTGGCCATATCACATCACATGATCAATCGCTGCAAAAAACAAGTTAGACGTCCTCTAATTGTTGTTGCATCTTTTACGTGGCTGCAATTGGGTTCTAGCAAGAACGTTTTCTTACCTACGAATCACCACAACGTGATTTTGTCAACTTCTATTTACCCTTCATAAGGGCCCTGTTCATCGATTCCGCTCCAACTAAAGTGGGAGAGACAGACACCCGCCAGCCACCTTATGCAACTTGTGCATGTCAGTCGGTGGAACCGGTCTCACGTAAGCGTACGTGTAAGGTTGGTCCTGGCCGCTTCATCCCACAATACCGTTGAGAAAGAAAAGACTAGTAGAGGCAAGTAAGATGACAAAATCCACGCCCACAACAAAATTGTGTTCTACTCGTGCAAAGAGAACTACGCATAGACCTAGCTCATGATGCCACTGTTGGGGAACGTTGCAAAAAATTAAAATTTTTCTACGGTTTCACCAAGATCCATCTATGAGTTCATCTAAGCAACGAGTCAAGGGAGAGAGTTTGCATCTACATACCACTTGTAGATCGCGTGCGGAAGCTTGCAAGGTGATGATGTAGTCGTACTCGACGTAATACGAATAACCGATGACCAAGTGCTGAACGGACAGCACCTCCGCGTTCAACACACGTACGGGACGGGAGACGTCTCCTCCTTCTTGATCCAGCAAGGGGGAAGGAGAGGTTGAGGAAGACAGCTCCACCGGTAGCACGACGGCGTGGTGATGGTGGAGAGGCAGTACTCCGACAGGGCTTCGCCAAGCGCACAACGGAGGAGGAGAGGTGTTGGGGAGGGGAGGGCTGCGCCTTGGAGGGTGGTCCGGCTGCCCTCCCCTCACCCCTCTATTTATAGGGGAAGGGAGAAGGGGTCCGGCCCCCTAGAACCCATCTAGGGGGGGTGCGGCGGCCTAGGGGAGAGGGGAGAGGGTGGCTTGCCCCCCAAGCCAAGGGGGGCGCCCCCTCTAGGGTTCCCCCTCAACCCTAGGCGCATGGGCCCTAGGGAGGGGGGTGCGGCCAGCCCACCAGGGGCTGGCTCCCTGCCCCACGCAGCCCATGTGGCCCCCCGGGAGGGGTGGCCCCTCCCGGTGGACCCCCGGAACCCTTCCGGTGGCCCCGGTACAATACCGGTATGACCCCGAAACTTCCCGGTGTCCGTTTGACAACTTCCCATATATAAATCTTTACCTCCCGACCCCTCCGGATCTCCTCGTGACGTCTAGGATCCCATCCGGGACTCCGAACAACATTCGGTAGTCACATACTAGTCTTCCTAATAACCCTAGCGTCACCGAACCTTAAGTGTGTAGACCCTACGGGTTCGGGAGACATGCAGACATGACCGAGATGCTCTCAGTCAATAACCAACAGCGGGATCTGGATACCCATGATGGCTCCCACATGCTCCTCGATGTTGTCATCAGATGAACCACTATGTCGAGGATTCGATCAAACCCTGTATGCAATTCCCTTTGTCAATCGGTACGTTACTTGCCCGAGACTCGATCGTCGGTATCCCAATACCTTGTTCAGTCTCGTTACCGGCAAGTCACTTTACTCGTACCGTAATGCATGATCCCGTGTCCAACACCTTGGTCACATTGAGCTCACAATGATGATGCATTACCGAGTGGGCCCAGAGATACCTCTCCGTCATACGGAGTGACAAATCCCAGTCTCGATCCGTGTCAACCCAACAGCTACTTTTGGAGATACCTGTAATGCACCTTTATAGTCACCCAGTTACGTTGTGACGTTTGATACACCCAAGGCACTCTTACGGTATCCGGGAGTTACACGATCTCATGGTCGAAGGAAGAGATACTTGACACTGGCAAAGCTCTAGCAAAACGAACTACACGATCTTTTATGCTATGCTTAGGATTGGGTCTTGTCCATCACATCATTCTCCTAATGATGTGATCCCGTTATCAACGACATTCAATGTCCATAGTCAGGAAACCATGACTATCTGTTGATCACAACGAGCTGGTCAACTAGAGGCTCACCAGGGACATATTGTGGTCTAAGTATTCACACGTGTATTACGATTTTCGGATAATACAGTTATAGCATGAATAAAAGACATTTATCATGAACATTGAAATATAATAATACTTTTATTATTGCCTCTAGGGCATATTTCCAACACAAAGTGAGTGCTGACAACGCGAGATTTCAGTCTCTCATCGATTTGTTCATACCAACCATCGACAGCGAGCACGACATATGTTACACCCAACCTGAGAAACTTCCAGGTAAGACACCGATGGGCCGTCTACTTGCACAAACATATTCCTTTGTTTATAGCTTTATTTTTCTTTTTAGATGCAGACCTGGTGAAGAAATTAAAATTTGACAGTTAATAAAAAGTGAAACAAGTGACTGCAACATGCCAAAGATGTTATGAAAATGCCAACTAGGTACACTAAAACCTGTATTCCACAATACTGCAGGTATCACACTGAGTGGCCTAAGGAAACATTTCTTCCAGCGCAATTCCAGGGCGTTCAAAAGGGGCGCGTGGACGCGTCGCAAGACACAGTCGGAGTGCGGCATGCACGCGATGTGGCACAAGACCGGCAATACCTTGCCGGTGATGGTCAACGGCCGGCAGATGGGCAGCAAAAAAGGTTCTGGTGCTGCACACCAACAAGAACTTCGACTAGCAAAGGACCAACTGGGTGATGCACCAGTACCACCTCGGGGACCTGGAGCAAGAGAAGGAGCGGGAGCTGGTCCTCTGCAAGATTTTCTACTAGACGAACACTAGGGCCAGGAGTAAAAAGATTATAAGTTAGTTTGGTATTGGTAGTTGTACTACCTTGTCGTCCGCAAGTTGGTATTGTTGTTAACGATCTTTTGGTATGAACTTGCATTTGCTTCCAAACATCATGCCGAGGGTCGACGTGGATATAAAGCTGAATCATTTGTTTCGAAACGAATTTTCAGGCACCTGATTTTTATTTGATGGGTACCATAAGCACCCGCCGTTCGAATTCCCAGTTCTCCGATTTTTTTCGAAACAAGTGCATGCACTTATTATCATGATAAAAAAACAATATCTATGCTGCATCCCAGTTATCAGTCTGTACTTGCAGAATTCTCTCGTTTATTGAGCACGTATATTGTTTTTTCAGGTCGAGCAAGTTTCAACTGGGCTGTAGATTGCCCAGGGTTATTTTGTTTTTAACAGGCCCAGCCCATGACGACAACGGGGCACAAAGATCCAGCAGGTACCTACTGGCCTCTAGCCCACCAGCGTTAATTATATTTTGTCTTACAACATCCGCAGGCAGTTTTTTTACCGAATCAAACACACAGCCCAGTTCTATTTTCCTCTTGAAACACATGTCCTACATCCGTTTTCTAATCTCTACCTATAGTTTTACTAGTTCATATACACGTATCATTATATTGAAAACACATAAAATTCCCTTTTCATATTTACATCCTTATTTTTGTTGTTTTTTCCCACCCAGCGCTGATTTTTTTACCACTGGTTTTCCCTTAAACCAACTAATTGTCCCACGTCTTATTTGCTTACAAAAACAAAACGATTTTTTGGCAAATCAATAAGTTCTTAAAAAATGTTTATCATTTCGGGATTACAACAGTTCGGACTCCACTAAAATATGCAAAATAAGGTTGGACTTTTTGACCGTGGTCCTGGGCAGAAAATGGGCTGTAATAAATTACTTAAGAATTAGCAAATGGGCTGCAAATTATAAAAAATAGCAAATGGGCTTTATGTTGTCTGCCACAGATTTGGAGGCTGACTTGTGGGCCTACTAAGTTCATGCGTACACAAGGTTTCTCAAAAAAGAAACTTAGTCAACAATCGACTCTACCAGCGTCAGACAGTTAGATGTCAATCTAACAGCAATCATGCTTCTTCAGTCTCTAATCTTCCTGCCCCAGCCGCCCAAACCAGCACCGTCGGAACCGCCTGCTCCCGCCTCCCGTGGCCGGCAGTGCTGTCGGGAAGGCCTCACGGCCCCATCATACTCGCATCCCTGGCCTGTCTATCCCTCTACTCACCAACACCTCTTGTTATTTTCCGGCGACGGCAGCCGAACCAGTCAACCCTCGTACTCTCCATCGCGTGGGCAGCCACTGCCGTGTCTTCCCCTGCTCCATGTCGTTCCCTTCGTAGGCCTCGCCGTCGTCCACCGCCCTGGTGCTCTCGGCGCGGCGTGGTCAACATTGTCCATCCAACGGCCGTAGTGCTTCTTCAACCTCTGGTCTTCTTGCCCCAGCCGCCCAAAGCAGCGCCGGTCGTGCCGCATGCTCCTGACTCCCGTGGCCGGCTGTGCTGCCGTGGAGGCCTCACCGTCCCCATACTACTCCCACCGCTGGCCAGGCCATCCCTCCACTCACCCACTCCCCCTGTTATTCTGCGGCGACAGCAGCCTCACACCACAGCCGAACCAGTTAAACCTCGTACTCCTCTCTGCGTGTGCATCCACTGCCGCGTCTTCCCCGGCTCCGCGTCGTCCCTTCCTAGGCCTCGCTGTTGTCCACTGTCGTGGTGCTCTCGGCGCGGCATGGTCAATGTGGTCAACGACCGACTTCCATCGGAAGAGTACTGTACGTGGAGAGGCTGACAGCTAGGTCCACGGCAGCTGCAAGGAAGTGCCTCCTTATTACGCGCAAAATAATTATTCCTCCACCTGACAGCAGGGACCCATCGGACGGGCCACCAGTATTTTTCAGAAAAAATGTTTCCCCCCTGACTGCTGGGACCCACCGGACGGGCCACCGTATTTCGTGAAAAAAGGTTTGCCCTTGACTGCTGGGACCCACCGGACGGACCACAGTATTTCGCGAAAAAAA
>NC_041382.1:471117805-471163671 GCF_002162155.2 Triticum dicoccoides | reverse complement strand
AGAAAATTGAATACCCCCCTGCTAGCTAGGACCCAACGTTGACTTGTGGGCCTACTACGTTGACGAGGATGGAGGGCTTTGTCAACTTAGTCAATATGAACGATTCTAGCTCCAGTGACCGTACGATGTCCATCCAATGGCCGTAGTGCTTCTTCGACCTCTGGTCTTCTTGCTCCAGCCGCCCAAAGCTGCGCCGGTCGTGCCGCGTGCTCCTGTCTCTCGTGGTCGGCTGTGATGCCGCGGAGGCCTCACCGCCCCCTACTACTCCCACCGCTGGCCCATGCTATCCCTCTACTCACCCACACCCCTTGTTATTCTGCGGCGACGGCAGCCTCACGCCGCAGCCGAACCAGTGAACCCTCATACTCCTCTCCGCGTGGGCATCCACTACCGCGTCTTCCCTGGCTCCGCGTCGTCCCCTTCCTAGGCCTCGCCGTCATCCACCGCCTTGGTGCTCTCGGCGTGGCGTGGTCAATGTGGTCAACGACCGACTTCCATCGGGAGAGTACTATACGTGGAGAGGCTGGCAGCTGGGTTTGATGTGTTTTAAAAATCTTTCAAGACGAGGAGTGATTCATTCGGCTGGCCGAGAAAATGGCCCATCAGTAATGAGAAATGGGATGTATATTTTTAAAACACATCAAACCAGCAATTAGTTTAAAATATCTTTTTTTTATTTTGAGATTTTAAATTACATTAATTTTTATGCGTGGAGAATTTGTTGGATTTTATATTGATATATATTTATTTTTAAAATCAGTTTGAATGTGAGTCGAAATTTTGGGATTAAAAATAGTTCGGACCGCACCGAAATATGCAAAATTTCCTTAATTTTCTAACCGCGGCCACAATATGGGCTGTAATGCTAACAAAAAGAATATGGGCTCCAAAAAACCTTAAGAATTAGCAAATGGGCTATAAATTATTAGAAATAATGGCAGATGGGTTGTATGCTGTTTTCCATAGATTTGAGGCTTTCCTAAAAAAAAGGTTGACACACAAGCACTGACTGTTGGATGTCCATCCAACGGCCGTCGTGCTTCTTCAATATCTGCTCTTTCTGCTCCAGCCGCTCAAACAAGCGCCGGTGGGACTGCCTGCTCCCTCCTCCTCGTGGCCGGCTGTGCTGCCGCGCAGGCCTCACTGCCCGATCGTATTCCCATCGCTGGCCTAGCCATCCCTCTACTCACCCACACCTGCTGTTATTCTCTGGCGACGACAGACGAACCAGTAAACCCTCGTACAGTCGTACTCCCCTCCGCGTGGGAAACAACTACCGAGTCTTCCCTGCCTCCGTGTCATCCCCTTCCTAGGCCTCGCCGTCGTCCACCGCCCTGGTGCTCTCGGCGCGACGTGGTCAACGTGGTCAACGACCGACATGCATCTGAAGTGGACTATACGTGGAGAGGCCGACAGTTGGGTCCACAGCCGCACGCAAGGAAATGCCTCCTTATTACGCGCAAAATAATGATTCCTCCCCTGACATCAGGGACCCACCGAAAGGGCCTCTGTATTTTGCAAAAAAAAACGTTACCTCCCCTGACAGCTCGGACCCACCAGCGGAAGTGTCTCCTTATTACGCTCAAAAAATGAATACCCCCCTGCTAGCTGGGACCCACCTTGGTGGGAGGCTGACTTGTGGGCCTACTAAGTTGACGGGGACGAAGGGCTTGTCAACTTAGTCAATATGCACGATTCTAGCTCCAGTGACCGTACGATGTCCATCCAACGGCCGTATTGCTTCTTCAACCTCTGGTCTTCTTGCTCCAGCCGCCAAAACCAGCGTCGGTCGTGCCTCGTGCACCTGCCTCCCGTGGCCGGCTGCGATGCGGCGGAGGCCTCACCGCCCCCTACTACTCCCACCCTTGGCCAGGCCATCCCTCTATTCACCCACACCCCCTGTTATTCCGCGGCGACGTCAGCCTCACACCGCAGCGAACCAGTGAACACTCGTACTCCTCTACGCTTGGGCATCCACTGCCGCGTCTTCCTCGGCTCCGCGTTGTCCCCTTCCTAGGCCTCGCCGTCGTCCACCGCTCTGGTGCTCTCGGCGCGGCGTGGTCAATGTGGTCAAGGAACGGCTTCCATCGGATGTGGACTGTACGTGGAGAGGCTGATAGCTGGGTCCACGGCCACAGCAAGGAAGTGCCTCCTTATTACGTGCAAAATAATTATTCCTCCACCTGACAATGGGACCCACCGGACGGGCCACCATATTTCGCGGAAAAAACGTTTCCCCCTGACTGCTGGGACCCACCAGCTACATCTTCGCACGCAAGGAAGTGCGTCCGGGCCAAAAAACGATTCGCCCCCTGACTGCTGGGACCCACCAGCTACATCTTCGCAGGCAAGGAAGTGCCTAACAGTCGAGACCCACCTGGTCGAAGCGTACGTAGTGCTGTCATTCTGGTCGCGAACGTGTACGTACATACTGGTCGATGTAGAGGCGCGCACATGTCGTAGTAGAGGCGCGCATGTAGCATTTACACGTACGTACAGCAGCCAGGGTGCAAGAAAGAAAATACGGCCACGTATGTGTACATATGGGCGGGGTCTCGAACGCCTACTCGCGCATACGTGCGGCCAGGGCTCGTGTACATGGCTGGGTCAGAACGGAGAAACAGCGTCGTCGTCATGTTCATGGGGAGGCAACAGAATGCGTCGTGTTCATGGGGAGGCAACGGAATGCGTCGTGTTCATCGGGAGGGCTTGGATGGAACAGGCGATGGAAACGAGGCCTGGCGTACCGCAGAACGGAGGAAACGGCCTTGTGTTCGACCGGCCACGTTCGAAACGGGATCCTGTTCATCAGGAGGGGTCTGGCGTACCGCAAAACAGAGGAAACGGACCTCCTACGGTCGAAACGGGGGTCCTGTTGATCGGGAGGGGTGTGGCGTACCGCAAAACAGACGAAACAGACTTGTGTTGGAGCGCTACGGTCGAAACGGGGGTCCTGTTCATCGGGAGGGGTGTGGCGTACCGCAAAACGGGACTCCACGGGATACTGTTCATCTCCACCGTCGACCCCCTCCAGCCTCCTCGAGCTATTGTTCATCCACCGTCGACCTCCTCCAGCCTCCACCTGCGACTGTTCATCCACGGGCTCCTGTTCATCTAGCCTCCACCGCGCGCTACTCCACCGACTACTGTTCAACCAGCCCTCTCCACGGGCTCCTGTTCAACCACCCCTCCACGGGCTACTGTTCATCCTGCCCTCCACCTTCTACTCTTCATCCTGCCCTCCATGGGGTGGTCCTCTTCATCCAGCCCTCCACGGGGTCCTGTTCATCCAGCCCCAACCGGCTCAATCGATCGGGGTCCTGTTCATCCAGAGGCAACACCACGGGGTCCTGTTCATCCACCCCCACCGGGAACTGTTCATCCAACCCCCCCCCCTCCACAACGCTCACTGTTCATCCAGAGGCAGTATCGATCAGCTTCAGTTAGCAGCAGTAGCGAAGGAATCGCTCGATCGGGTTCAGTTAACAGACATCGATCGATCGCTCGGGTTCAGTAACGCGTAGCCTGTAGTGCAATCGCTCGGGTTCAGTTAGAGCCAACGCCTCGCACACACGCGCATACATGTATGAGAGAAACGCGCATCGCTCGGCCCCCGACCTCCCACCGTAACTGGGAACTCCCCGAAATTTTCCTCCCCCTCGCTTCTACCACGGTTTTTTCCGTCATGGACGGCCCAAAGAATGTCATGCAGCCGCGTCTTCGGCCCGCCCAGGACGAAAAGCCCATTTTCTGTCATGATTTTTTGTCATAGAAGTAGGAGCCCGCCACATCTATGATGATACCGGGTTTTGTCACAATTATCGTCATAGAAGTGTCATATGTATGACAGAAAAAAAAATTGTTCGGCCCAAAATGTCACAGATGTGTCTTTTTTTGTAGTGTATGTTGCTGTTCTAAGAATGATCATGATGCCCTCATGTCCGTATTTTATTTTTATCGACACCTCTATCTCTAAACATGTGGACATATTTTTCGATTCCGACTTTCGCTTGAGAACAAGCGAGGTCTAAGCTTGGGGCAGTTGATATGTCCATTTTGCATCATGCTTTTATATCGATATTTATTGCATTATGGGTTGTTATTACACATTATTTCACAATACTTATGCCTATTCTCTCTTATTTTACAAGGTTTACATGAAGAGGGGGAATGCCGGCAGCTAGAATTCTGGGTTGGAAAAGGAGCAAATATTAGAGACCTATTATACACATATCCAAAAGTACTGAAACTCCACGGGAGCACTTTTTAGAATATAAAAAAAATATTGGGCGCAAGAAGTACCAGAGGGGGGCCACCCACCAGCCACGAGGGTGGGGGGCGCGCCCCCTGCCTCGTGGGCCCACTGGTGGCCCTCCAATGCCCATCTTTGCCTATATGGAGTCTTTCGCCTGAGAAAAAATAAGCAAGCTTTCGGGAAGAAACTCCGTCGCCACGAGGCGGAACCTTGGCGGAACCAATCTAGGGCTCCGGTGGAGCTGTTCTGCCGGGGAAACTTTCCTCCGGGAGGGGGAAATCATCGCCATCGTCATCACCAAAGATCCTCTCACCGGGAGGGGGTCAATCTCCATCAACATCTTCACCAGCACCATCTCATCTCAAACCCTACTTCATATCTTGTATCCAATCTTTGTATCCAAACCTCAGATTGGTACCTGTGGGTTGCTAGTAGTGTTGATTACTACTTGTAGTTGATGCTAGTTGGTTTACTTGGTGGAAGATTATATGTTCAGATCCATTATGCATATTAATACCCCTCTGATTATGAACATGAATATTCTTTCTGAGTAGTTACGTTTGTTCTTGAGGACGTGGGAGAAGTCTTGCTATTAGTAGTCATGTGAATTTGGTATTCGTTCGATATTTTGATGAGATGTATGGTGTCATCCCTCTAGTGGTGTCATGTGAACGTCGACTACATTACACTTCAGCATTGTTTGGGCGTAGAGGGAGGCATTGGGAAGTAATAAGTAGATGATGGGTTGCTAGAGTGACAGAAGCTTAAACCCTAGTTTATGCGTTGCTTCGTAAGGGGCTGATTCGGATCCATATGTTTCATGCTATGGTTAGGTTTACCTTAATACCTCTATTGTAGTTGCAGGTACTTGCAATGGGGATTAATCATAAGTGTGATGCTTGTCCAAGTAAGGACAGTACCAAAGCACCGGTCCACCCACATATCAAATTATCAAAGTACCAAATGCGAATCATATGAAGGTGATGAAAACTAGCTTGACGACAATTCCCATGTGTCCTCGGGAGCGCTTTCCTTCATATAAGAGTTTGTCCACGCTTGTCCTTTGCTACAAAAAGGATTGGGCCATCTTGCTGCACCCTATTTACTTTTATTACTTGCTACTCGTTACAAATTACCTTATCACAAAACTATCTGTTACAGATAATTTCAGTGCTTGCAGAGAATACCTTACTGAAAATTGCTTATCATTTCCTTCTGCTCCTCGTTGGGTTTGACACTCTTACTTATCTAAAAGCTACGATAGATCCCCTTGTGGGTCATCACACCGCCGCGGAAAGAGCCCTATGTGCCACTCACAGGACGAACCAGGCCGGCGTGCGCGCTCAGATGCCGGTGCAGGCGGCGCGCGACCGCGAGACTGTGATCAAGCCCCTTCTAACCTAGTTAGAAGTTGGAGCGCATCACGATCTACACAGATCTCGCCTCTGCCTACGCCAGTAGAAGCGCTGGCGCACGTGCAGCTGCTCCTCGACTTCTCCCCGCTCTAGAGAAGCTCGACGAGTGGAGAGCCACCATCCGAAGCCTTGTCAGCTTCGCCAACAAATATGAGCCGCTCCCAGCGGGACCCTCGCACCGGCGTCCTGACGAGCTGGTGCACGCTGGCGGTGTTGGGCGGGGGGCAGAGATGCTGCGACTACGCTGCACTCTCCCGCACCTTGACCGCAACAACAGCCACTGGTCTGTCGACCCGACGACGGTGACAATGTTTCCACCGTGTCATCCGACCCGCAAACCTGCCACGACCAACGTCAAGTCCTTCAGGAACAAGCCCAGGAAGACGCTCGAACTACCATCGAACGACGATGGGAGACGCGCCATCAGTCAGATCGACGTGTGGGGCCTACTATGGACCACCCGGCGCCGGGGGCCCCAGCGACCTGCCTTACGAGGTGGGTTGTCCAGCCTTTACCCGAGAGCTGCGACAGTTCCAGTGGCCCTCCCACCGCATGTTCAAGCCCGATGTTGGAGATAAGTACAACGGCAAGACCCACCCATCGGAATTCCTCAGCATCTACACCATCGCAATGCAAGCTACTGGAGCCCGCGACGACAAGGTGCTTGCCAATTACTTCCCGTTGGCACTCAAACCCAATGTCATGTCGTGGTTGATGCAGTTGCCAGCGGATTCCATTTCTTCTTGGTCGGATTTGTGTCATGAGTTTGTTGGCGCCTTTACTAGAGGCCACCAAGCTCATGGCCAAGCAAGCAATTTGCACATCACCCCCAGAAAGAAGGAGAAAACCTGGGTAAGTACATACAAAGTTCAGCCGAGTGCAGTACAACATCCCAGATGTTCATCCCACCGCAGTTATCAGCGCATTCCTTCAAAATGTGCGCAACCGCAAGATGCGCGACGAGTTGGCGATGAACAAGGTCAACGATGTGGCTCGAGCTGAAGAGGGGAGGAAGTACCCCGGCGAGGACGCCGGTGCGGAAACCGACTCCACAGACGAAGACACCACCGCTTCGATGAAGAAGGGCCAACACCACAACAGGAAGCACAAGGGCAAGACTATGCTTGCCGTTGAGGGATCCGGCGAGCTTGGTGACACCAAAAAGGCCAAGGCTGACGACCCCGACAAGGAGGTTGTTGGGTGTGCGCTTGCTTGGCCCTGGCGGCTGACGGCAAGCCAGGAGGCTCCGACAAGCAGTATTGCAAGATCCACCGCACCAATGTCCATGACCTCCAGAATTGCCGACAAGTTGAGATGCTTGTTGAAAAGAAGAAGGATGAATATGAAACGCGAGACAAGGAGAAAGGTCAGGATGCTGCTGAGGGATTCGGCAAGAAGCGTGGCGGCCAAGGGGGTCGCCGCGACAAAGATAACCAACAAGAGAGGCCCGCTCGGGGCCGCGACAAGAAACAGGAGGATGATGATCATGACGAGGACGACGAGTCCGGCGAGCACGAGTTCCAGAAGGCTACGGAGGCCATGTGCGTCGACGGTGGCGCCTCGTTGCACACCTCACACCGCCAGCTGAAGCAGTGGGTGCGTAAGGTCGCTACGGCAGAGCCATCGTTTGATGCCCAGAAGCCCCTGAAGTGGTCCTGCACGCCCATCGTTTTCGACACCGAGGATCACCCTGATCGCACAACTGCGGTAGGGTGTTTGCCATTGTTGGTCTCGCCAATGATACGCAACCTCAATGTGACGAAAGTTCTAGTTGACGATGGGTCCGGTCTGAATTTGATCTCGCCCGCTGTGATTAAGAAGTTGCAGATTCCTGATGGAGACCTCGAAGAGACAGCCACGTTTCCAGGGGTCAATCCGGGAAGGAGCCAGCCTAAATGTAAAATCACGCTGCCCGTTACGTTTGGAGGTGAGCTGAACGATAGGACGGAGAAGATCGTCTTTGATGTCACCAAGATCCCCTTGCCATACAATGGGATCCTTGGCCGCCAGCACTGGCCAAGTTCATGGTGGCGTCTCACTACGCCTACAACACGTTAAAGATGCCAGGGCCGCTGACCATCATCACCATCCCTTCTGACAAGAAATATGCGCTCATTTGTGTCGATCAACTTTACCGAGCGGCAGTTGCAGCAACTGCCGCGAAGACACTTGCCCCTACCGCTGAGGCTCTAGGGAAAAAGAAGGCCGGCAAGACCCCTTCCGGCAAGACCTCTTCCGACGAGACCTCTTGCACCCACTCCGGCAAGCACACCTCTTCGAAATGTTGCGCTCTCGTTGAGGACATGCTAGAGAGCTCCGCCGACAAGAGCAAGAAGTCCAAAGCTGCACCACCAGAGACCAAGAAGGTGTCTGTCAAGGAGGACGACACGGGCGGGGCTTTCACCATAAGCTCCGCCCTCGACAGCAAATAGGAAAGCACGCTCGTCGCCTTCATGCGGGAGAATGTCGATGTGTTCACATGGCAAGCATCCGACATCCCCGGCATTCCCAGGGAGGTGATTGAGCACCATCTTGCTGTCTGTCCTCATGCGTAGCCCGTCAAGCAAAAGGTCAGGAAGCAAGCTTTGGAGCGACAAGAGTTCATTGTAGAAGAGATCAGGAAGTTGGAGGCGGCAGGCATAGTTAGAGGAGTACTCCACCCCACGTGGTTGGCCAATCCGGTGGTGGTGCGTAAGCAAATGGGAAGTGGAGGCTATGTATTGATTACACAGATATCAATAAAGCTTGTCCGAAGGATCCTTTCCCTTTGCCACACATCGACCAGATTGTAGACTCCACTGCCGGGTGTGACCTGCTGTCATTCCTTGATGCCTATTCGGGATACCACCAGATCTTCATGATGAAAGAAGACGAAGAGAAGACCGCGTTCATCACCCCATGTGGTACGTATTGTTTTGTACGGATGCCTTTCGGGTTGAAGAGCACCGGTTTGACATTTGCCCGAGCGGTCCAAATTAGTTTTGAGCCCCAACTACATAGAAATATGGAAGCCTATATGGATGATATAGTGGTCAAAACCAAGGACACAACCAGACTCGTACAAGACCTAGAAGAAACATTTGCAAATCTATGTAAGATCAACCTCAAGCTCAACCCAGAGAAGTGCGTGTTCGGTGTCCTGCCCGGCAAACTTCTTGGGCTCTTTGTGTCTCAGCACGGAATTGAAGCAAATCCCAACAAGATCAAGATGATCGAGCAGATTGAGGCACCTAAGCGGGTCAAAGACGTCCGTAGGCTCGCCGGCTGCGTTGCCGCCCTGAGTAGATTCATATCCAAATCTGCTGAGCGCGCCCTCCCCTTTTTCAAAGTTATGAAAAAGGCGGGTCCAGTAAAGTGGACTCCAGAGCCAGAGGTCGCACTACAAGATTTGAAGAGGTATCTCTCCTCCACGCTGACACTAGTCGCTCCCAAGCCGCAAGAGCCATTGCTGCTATACTTGGCAGCAACGAATCAAGTGGTCAGTGCCACGCTGGTGGCCCAGAGAGAACTTGAGGAAGAGGTAGCAGTAGCAGCAGAGCCATCAGGTGGTGGGACGGGGCCATCCCCGGAAGGGTCTGACACCGACGAGACAGAACCCCCGACGAAACCCGATCCCAGCAAGGCGGAGCCTGAGCAGATAAGCAAAGTAGGACAAAAGAAGAAGATGGTGCAGCACCCAGTCTACTTCGTCAGTTCCCTCTTGCAAGGGGCTAGGTCAAGATATTCTGGTATGCAGAAGTTACTTTTCTGCCTCCTCATGGCCTCGAGAAAGCTGCACCACTATTTCCAAGCACATGAAATCACCGTCATCACGCGCCTCCCGTTGCAACGAATCTTGCACAACCCGGATGCGACTCGGAGGATTGTGGAGTGGGCGTTAGAGCTGTCGAGCTTTGGCCTCAAGTTTGAAAGTACTTCAACAATCAAGAGCCGATCCCTGGCAGAGTTCTTAGTAGAATGGACCGCAACGCCCGACGAGGAGATTCAAGAGACCACCCTTCCCGGCAAGGAGACGAGCAGTGAGTGGATTATGTACTTTGAATGAGCTTTCTCACTCCAAGGTGCTGGTGCCAGCGTATTGCTCATTGCGCCTACCAGAGAGCACCTCAAGTACGTAATCCAGATGCACTTTCCCCGGGAAAAATCGATGAACAACACGATGGAGTACGAGGGGTTGTTGGCCGGTGTCAGGATCGCGGCAGACCTTGGAATCAGAAAGCTCATCGTCAGAGGTGATTCACAACTCCTCGTCAAGCAAGTAAACAAGGACTACCAGAGCCCGTTGATGGAGGCCTATGTGGATGAAGTGAGGAAGTTAGAAGAGCGCTTTGACGGATTGCAAGCAGAGCATGTTCACCGAGCGGAGAATGCCATTGCCGACTACCCGTCAAAGCCTGCTGCCCTCAAGTTGCCAGTGGAACCAGGTACCTTTGTGCTATAGCTAACTCACCCATCCGTTGAACCATCAGCATGACAAATCAAATGAAGGAAGGCGGGCCCCGGCAAGTAATTTCCCGCTGAGCTCCCAGGAGTCGTCGGCAAGGACATTGCCGGGAGTCCCAAACTTCCCGGAGGGTAGCAACCCTCGGCAGGGCCTCACGCCCTGGCCATTGAAGCAGCTGCCCTTACGGCCGAAGATAAGACTTTAGTCCTTGCCGTCGAGCCCTAGGCTCTGGCATGGGCACGGCCCACCGTCCGTTTCCTCCAAACAAGAGAGCTCCCCGAGGAGCAGGAAGAAGCAGAGAAAGTAGGCCGTCGGTCCAGCATGTACCAGTTCATGGATGATGCCCTCTATAGGAGAAGACCGAACAGTGTGAAATTGAAGTGCATTCCTCGAGAGGACGGACTAAGGTTGTTGGCAGAGATACATGGAGGCATGTGTGGCTCCCACATAGGGTCAAGGGCTCTTGCCGGTAAAGCGTTCTGGCAAGGTTTCTTCTAGCCCACTGCCCTCCAGGATGCAACTACGCTAGTAACCAGGTGTGAAGCGTGCCAGTTCCATTCAAGGAAGCTTCATCAACCCGCCCAAGCTCTTTAGACAATCCCTCTTTACTGGCCATTTTCGGTCTGGGGGCTTGACATACTGGGCCCCTTTCCCCGTGTTGTCGGGGGCTTTGAGTACTTGTACATCGCGATCGACAAATTCACAAAGTGGCTAGAAGTGGAGCCACTGAGAAAGGTAACAACATAGTCAGCCGTCAAGTGCTTCAAGGGACTACTCTGCCGTTTCGGTGTGCCGAACAGAGTCATCACTGACAACAGCACGCAGTTCACGAGCCGCACCTTCATGCAGTACATTCAACACCTCGGCAGCAAGGTCTATTTTGCTTCTGTTGCCCATCCCAAAAGTAACGACCAAGCTGAGAGGGCGAATGCGGAAGTGCTGCGGGGCCTCAAGACCAGGACTTTTGAGAAGCTGCACAAGTGCGGAAGGTGTTGGATTGATGAGTTGCCAACGGTTCTTTGTTCAATCAGGACGACACCAAATCGAGCCACTGGCCAGGCACCCTTTACCCCGGTATATGGGGCAGAAGTAGTTCTCCCCACTGAACCCATATACGGGTCACCTCGAGGTCTCGCTTATGATGAGCTTGAGCAAGATCAGTTGCACCAAGATGATGCGACGCTCCTTGAGGAAGATCGTCTTCGGGCTGCTGTGCAAGCCGCTTGATATCAACAAGCCTTGCGCTGCTATCATAGCCGCAAGGTCCATGCCCGAAGCGTTGCGGAAGGCGACCTTGTTCTTCGGCGGATCCAATCCCCCAAGAATCCAAACAAGTTGACGCCAAAGTGGGAAGACCCTTATCGGGTAATACGAGTCACCAGGCCTAGCGCAGTCCGCCTGGAGACCGTAGATGGCATTCCGGTGAGTAACTCCTGGAATATTGAACATCTTCGCAAGTTTTACCCCTAAGGCGCGGTTGCCAGGAGCCCTGCAACCCCCGTTTCTTACTAGCCTTGCCACCGACGCATGTAACCCTATGTACAGAGCCTGGCGCAGACCCTGTGCGCAGTCAGGGAAGAGGAATCCCTTAGTATGTATAGTTTCCTATCGATTTCCATGTTTGTGTATATACGTATATGCATGCTTGTCCAGGGTACCATACTGCTTTTTGGTTCCAGTAAATGTTAGTGAACCACCGAGGTTCCGTGCTTTTGTCATCACTTCTTTCCAGTCACGGCAAAGATGCGTGATCCCACCGTGGACCCAGCGCCGGCAAGAAGTTGAGAAGACCGCCCGGCACGGCGATCCCCGGCAAACCAAACAGATAAAGTTTACCTCTTCCCCATTCGTATTCGTAACCTGTGACTTGTGCATTAGAAAACCTCGCCACTCGTTTTTAAGGACTCGGGGGCTCCCATTTCCGACTAGAACGCTGCTTCGGTCACACTACAAAAAAATACACTTCTATGATGATACGTGTTTGTCACAGTAGGTCGCGTTTTCTGTCATGCATGTACATCCATGAAAAATTTATGATAGAATCAAGATAGTCATACCTGTGCTATCGTAGAAGTGTTCCATGAAATTAACAAAATTATCATCATGGAAGTGTCCACTTCCATGACGATAAATCGTGCGTCACAGAAGTGCTTTCGTCAAGGGTGACCGACACATGGCATCCACCGTAACGGAACGCCGTTAAGCTATCGGGTCGGGTTTTGGATCCGATAACCCATTAACAGCCCCGACCAATGGGGATTTTCCACGTGTAAAATCATCATTGGCTGCAGGAAACACGTGTCGGCTCATCGTTGGGACAGATGGCAACCACTCATTGGACGGAAGGCGCCTATGATACGTCGACACGTGGCACGGCCCAACAGAGGCCCATTCCTGTGAAAAGTTTGGCCTGTTTGACTTGGTCAAAAGTTGGCAGGCCGACCCATGGAAAGCCTGTTAATACCTTGTTCGAATATAGCCCATTTACAGCCCGCTAACCCAAGGCCCGTTACGCCCTATCCGAATTTGGCCCAGTAGCGTCATCTGGGCCATCCAATATGATTCCAACCTGTTTTCACTTCTGGCCCATGTATGGCCCATGATGTCTTTCGGCCCATATGAGGCCCTATGTAACTCTTGGCCTACTAACGGCCCGTGGTGAAGCTGGCCCGTAATAAACAGTGTATCACTTTACACCCATTAACGACCAGTGGTGAAACTGACCCGTAATGAATAGTGTATCACTTTATACCCATTAATAGCCCGTTATTCTGTTGGGCCATTTCTAGCTTATGTTATCTTTCAGCCTTCTCAAAGCCCATTTATTCTTGGGCTCATTTCCAGTATTTGTTTACTTACGGCCCGTTACTGTCATTTTTTGCTTGTGGGCCAAATTCAGCCCGTGGTTACAGTCGACCTGTTTGTGGTCCGTTAATACGTTGGGCCGATTTCATAGCGTCATCAAATACGGCCTATTAACCATGGCCCGTTATGGTCGGCCTATGAACGGACGATTCCAACTCTAGCCCGTTTATGGCCATAATGCTGTCTGTTTGGCCCATGTTTGCCAATCGATTATACGTCCCGTATAAGGCCCATTGATAATACGGCCCGCAGAAGGCCCATTGTTTCTACGGCCCGTAGAAGGCCCATTGTTTCTATGGCCCGTAGAAGGCCCACTGTTTCTACGGCCAGTAGGAGGCCTAGTGTCACTACAGTAAATATTAGCCCATGGTTATTGTGGCCTAGTTTTAAAAAATAGGTTATTGCAGCCACTAGCTAACCGCGGAAAAAGAACTGCAATGACTACAAGCAAACAAATAAACAAGACAACAAGGAAATAAATAAGCAAACAACTAATGCTAGGCTATCACGGCTATTACACATATTACATCCACTGGGCATCAAAGTTCACCACCAGTGCAAATATAGGGAACAAAGCAGCATATCATATACACTGGTTGTCGAAGTTGGCGACTAGCGCAAATAAACGCCGCAGCAAAACAAATCCAGAACTGAAACCACTTCAGAAGATCTCAAGAAACAATATCCTGGGTACCCATAATGCTGGCAAGATGCTTAGCAAGCTTATTATGTTTCTCTTATTTGGCGCTTAAATCCTCCAGCGCTTGCTGTTGCACCAGAAAATATGCATCTGAATTCTGCAGGGACTTCCTCAGTCCTTCAGCTTCCTGTCGCAACACATCTGGTCGATGTATTTCAACTTGAAGTTGAGACTCAAGAAGACGAACTGATTCAGGCAGCGAGTTCGAAGAGCTTGTGCCAGCAGTAGTGGCCAGTAACTCAAACACTACATCAAGACATGACTTTTGGGTTCCCTCACTGTCGTGAAGATAGTTTTATCAGCTTTCTTGGAGACCAACAGGGATGTCTCACTATCTTGAACCTTATCTGCATTACTTCCTTTACCATTGGATAACGCGGTACTATTCTCCAATATTTTGTCCGCATTCTAAAAGAGAAACAAGCAGACACATCACATGTTTACCATGTTGTATATGAAACTCATTTTGATAAATGAGTTCAGTAGTAAAGTGGACAGGATAACAACATGAAACAAACATATATCTATGTACCATGGTCACTTTATGGTCTATATCATTCTAGTTTTTGTTGCCAAATCAAGATAGTGACAGAGTTCAAATAATATTTGTTCAAGACAAAGCAGAATAGATAGAATATAAGTGTGGGTAACTATAGAGCAATAACAACACTTGTAATGTGCATGACATGAGAACATAACTGTTTATTCAATTGAAACTGAAATCAACATAGAGCAGGTTACAACAGCAAACCAGTTAAAGAAACAGGTTTAAAATATACCTGTTGCGCCATTGGTGTCGGGGGTTTGGTGCGACATATGCCAACGGATGGCTTATCATGGTGGGGGCGAGTAGAACGTCGCCGGTGCCTCGAAACGGGATGAGGCGAAGACATGCACGCCGGCGAATCTTACCCAGCTTCGGGGCTCTCCGGGGAGATAATACCCCTACTGCTGCTCTATGGGGTCTCCGCATGATCACTATGGCCAAGTGTTTACACGGTTGCTCCTTGAGCTGTTTCTGGTGGTAGAAGAGGGCAAGGCTAGCTCTCTCCTTCTATCTGGTGTGGTCTAGAACTACTGGGATCCAACCCTTTGCATGGGTGCCCTGGGGGGTTTATATAGGCCTACCCCCTAGGGGTACAATGGTAATTCAACTGGGCGCGGGCCCATCCGTCAGTGCCTCCGACCTCCGACATCCCGGGTACGACGTGTTGTGGCCACGCCTGCCCTTGGTAAGGGGCGGGAGTGGGCTTCACTATAGCCACGCCTCTGCCCCGTCCCCTTTGATGAGGTCATGGGTTTGCCGGAGTCGCCGGCCGACTCCCCAAAGCCGGCTTCTCTAGAAGTCGTCCCTGGAACTCGGTCGTGAGCGGGCAGTCGGCCGCCCTGGGGTCTTGAGGGGCGCAGCCTGCCCCGATGTCTTGAAAGGTTATGGCTGGTTCATCTATGCGCCTGCTGTAACTCCAGCTCGGACGGGGCGTAGAATGAATCCGATCACGGCTGTATGAGTATGCCTCCTGCTGCATCAGCGCGGTCTGGAGAAGCTCCTTAACCCGGCGCGTTTCTACTGCTTGCGGAGAATCCCCTTCGACTGGGATGGCCTCTAACCGTGCTGCGGCCGCAACAAGGTTGTCCATAGGATTCGAATAATGACCCGGGGGCGTCTGGACCGGTGGAGGCACCGCAATATTTTGGTGAGGGGGCTCCATCAGGCGAGGTTGGACCGTCGCTCCTGGCCCTGGCGCCTCAATCCGGTTTGTCTCCTGGTACCGCGGTGGATTACTGGGTCCAGCTCCTGGAGTGTGAAAGAGATTTTGGGGGTCAAACCCTAACGGCAGGCGTGATCTGTGCTTTCGCCTTAAAACCTCCTGTGATGCATTCTGGTCAAGCATGAGTTTATAGGCCTGTGCGTCCAAAGCGGCCCGCTCTGCGGCCATCCGGTCTTTTTCTGCTGCCAGATCCGCTTTGGCTTGCACGATCTGCTCTCTCACCTTCGCGATTTCTGCATTATGAGCATCTTGATCCGCCGGGTCATCCTCTGCCATAAGCGCGGCCAGTGCGTCAAACAGATCAGATAGAACTTGAACCGGCGGGCGCACAAGGCCTCCTGCCCCTGCTGCCGCTGCCGCTGCGGATCCGGAGAGCATTGCTGCGGCAGTCGAAGAATAATTCGCCGCCTGGGTGCCAGCCATGAATATTCCAACCCGGTTGATCTGGCCCGGGGGGTCCGGAATACTGTCGCCATCAGAACAACCCCTAACATGATCGTCTTGCATCCGGTATAGCGACTCGGTCTCTCCGGTCGAGGACTCGTCGCCAGAATAGACGACGGTCTCGCTATCGTGCTCTGATTCGTCCTCGCGCTCTCCTCCGTAGATGACTCCAACGAAGGCATGCTTCATGGCCGGTTTAACCTGAGTAAATCTCGCACGCTGAGCCGTCTCGACGGGGTCGGTGTAGATGTCCGGCTCAGGCCCAGGCTCGCCGATCTTGCCGATGAAGACGTGTACGCTGCCAAAGGGGACCCGGTAACCATACTCAATTGAATCGGCCTCAGGACCCCATCCTGCATCATCGATGTAGATCCTGCCCCGACGACTCTTGGTCATCCGGCCCACAACATAGCCTTCGAGTCCTTTGAGCTTGCCCTCCAAGATCGTCAAACCATCGTGCGATAGCCCCACGGTGGGCGCCAACTGTCGTGGATTTGTCACGGCAGATGTCGTAGCGAAAGGACTTAGTCGTGGAGCCATCGCTACGAGTTTACTTGAAGGGGTTAAGGCGGACACAAAGACACGTGGGGTTTATACTAGTTCGGCCCCTTCGATGAAGGTAAAAGCCTACATCTAGTTGTGATGGAATTGAGGTGGTCTCGATGGCTAGGGAGCAAACAAGCTTCGCCTAGGCCCGAGTTGTGTTTTTCCCTCTTGAACCGCCGCCGGGCCGTCCCCTTATATACACGGGTGACGCCCGTCGGTCCATAGAGTCCCAGCCGGTTCATATTCGTATCCCGGTCGGTATCTCTCTATTCCTAACTTACAATACAAGTTATACATCAGGTCGGTTTTACAGCTACAGATTCTAAACTGACTATAGGCCTTGGGCCTTCACCTGCTTATACCACTATGACGTTAACCCGACCCAAGTAGGCCGGTTTACACCCAGTGGTAATATCCCCAAGATTAGGCCCCAGATTGATTTGAACTGGTTCATGTCAATCCTTCACACCATCTTGCGTCTTGGATGTCTTCTGTTAATTGCAAATCTTCATGTCGTCATCATGTTTGATTGCTGTAAACCGGCATGACGTCATCAGATTTGGCTACTATAAACCGGCATGACGTCATTATGAAATTCATAACGCCCTCTTAATGACAGCTCCTGGATTCGCGCGTTTGACCTAGCTCAGTTGCCTTATAAATAAGACCGAAGGGTCATTTGTTTTCTCTTCCCCTTCATCCCTTCTTCTTCTTCTTCCTCACGTTGCCGGCTTTGGAGCTCCGCCACCACCGTCGACCTCTGCCTCGTCTCAGGCCGCTGCATCAACCTGTACGTACCAGAGTGTCGCGGCGTCTTTCCGCATCCTCTCGGTTCCTGGTAAGTTCTCTCTCCCTCTTAACCTAGATCTGTTCCTAGGGTTTCATGTTCTTGCTATGTTCATCGCGCGTTCATAGCTGCTCTCTGATCTTGAATGCATCTGTGAACTCTTGCTGTGTTTAGTAGCGATCCCTTTAGCATCCGCTTACCATTTCTCATCCAAGCTCATAGATCTCCCGCATCTATCCGCTCAATGGTTCACTTCTGTTTCCGTCTTAGTCTTCAAAATATTTCCCGTTTTTATGAGCTTGCTGTAGATCCGTGGCTGTAACATAATTTTGTGAAACTTGTTTCTGCATAACTAGTTATCCATAGTTTCGGTTGCTTCCGATGCTTAGGCCAGGCGGTTTAACTTCACCATAGAGAAAAAATTGCTAGACCGGTATATATGTCATTAGTCCCCTGGTTGAACAGCCAGAATCCATCTGATGTTGCGTTGTAGAAGACCGGTTTATGGGTACTGCCTCCGGTTTACCGTAATTAGATCAACACCGTTTTATCCGGCATGTTCTTGAACCGGATCATTTATTTCTTGTAGATCTTGTCATGGCCAAACAAGTGTACGAGTGCAACTGGGTTCCCTCCCGTGTCACAGAATCACAGCTGAACGATCTAGTCCTGATTGGCGCTTTGGATAGCAAAGACACAATTCATTGGAGGGTTCCTGGAGATGAATGTCCTCCTACACCCCAGGAAGGAGAGGTCGTGGTCTTCACAGATCATATGGCCCGGGGCTTCAAACCGCCCGGCTCCAAATTTTATCGGGATGTGTTAGCCAACTTTCAACTCCGTCCACAGGATATTGGCCCCAACTCTGTCACCAATCTATGTCACTTTCAAGTACTTTCTGAGGCATACCTTCAAGAGGAGCCTTCCGTCGAGTTATTTAGAGATCGCTTTCATCTGAACCGTCGTACTGAATTCACTGACGGCCCTAATACCGAACTGGGCGGTATGGTCATTCAGAAGAGGAAAGAAATCACCTACCCTCACGTCAAACTCCATACTCACCCCAAGGAATGGAACGTAACTTGGTTTTATTGCAAGGATACATCTCCTGACAATGAAAATCCCTTGCCTGGCTTCCGTCCGGAACGGCTCAGCAACACTCACCCTTTTCCACAAAGGCTAAGCGCCAAGGAGAGAATTAAATATGCTCCTCAACTGTCCAAGCTCCGGGCCTTCATGGCCAACGGTTTAACAGGAATAGACCTTGCACGCTGCTGGATATCATGGAGTATTTTGCCTCTAAGCCGGCGCCCAAATTTGATGTGTGAGTATACTGATAGTGTCGATGACCCACTCTGACACACTAAAATCCAACTCCCTGAGGACGAAGTCACAGAATCTGTGAAGAAGATGCTGAATGAACCGGAGCACCTCTGTGCTCAAACCGGTCTGCTTCCTTACTGCACCACCAACAAACCGCCAGCGGTAATATTTCAATTGCTCTATTGTTGAACCGAGTTACTATTTTATACGTTCAACGTTTTAATTGCTGCTGATCCAGGGTGATAATCCGTTCTGGAGTAAGAAACTTCCTCAAGACAAAACGGAGAAGGCAGGACGGCCAACCCAGCCCAAGACCAAGGTTGTCAAGAAACTAGCTCATAAGAGAAAAACCACCGCTTCATCTGACCCAGCCATTGATCATGATGTGGGTAATCCGGATCTTGAGGTAGAACTTGATTCACTTGGCTTACTTTTTACACGCCTTATTGATGATGATGTTTGTCAGGATGACGCTGAAGCCAGCAATGCGGTTTTCGTTGAGGTAACCATTCTCTCTTCCGATTCAGAAATCTTGCCTTTGCCAAAATTTCGCCGGGAAAACCGGAAAGTTAAATTTTCTCATCCTCTTGCTTATCTGGATTCCCAATTTCTTATGAAGACTCAGCAACACGAAGCTCGCCGCACAACCCGGCACAATGGCCAGGTAGTTACCTCTGCCGGTTTACCAAACAGTCCGGTTCAAAAACGCTGCTCCGAGGTCTCCGACCTTTTTATTGATTTAAATCGTAAAGCGGGTTTCTTTCGTCAACCTCTTAATCCATCCGACTCCGATTATCAGGTCACTTCTCATTCCTCATCTGGTGAATCGTCGGCCACCCAGCTACCACCTTTGAAAACAGTTGTTGGGTAAGTTAAAACGAACATATGCTTCCAGTATGCTGCGCAATGGTTTACACTTTTCCTTAATTTTTATCTTTTCTTCCAGGGCTAAACCGAAACCAAGCAAGAAAGCCCGCCTGGATAAAGCGGCTGAAGAAAATATGGCCCCAGAACATGACCAAGCGCCGGATCGTGAAATGTTTACTTCTGAAGATATCCCCAATGATCCTCCTCTGCAAGACAACATTATCCTTGAAGAAGGTCTTATTAATGCTCCAGCGTCTGCTGATCCGCCTGCCAGCTCTGTCCAGATTGAGAAATCCCACACTCCTGCTGACAAAACGGCCGCACCAACCCAAACCGGTGAGTCAAAAGATGATGATGTTGTGATTACCGGTGTAGGCTGCTCTGAACCCGGGAATCCTGCCACCCTTACCAAGCATACCATGAAAGAGGATTCTTCCCCTTTGAATAAAGGAAAATGGGATGTTGAATTAGAAACATATGCCGCTCTGAATGCTCAAGATCTTCACTCTGGCTATTTGAACCGGCTTTACACTAGCCGTGACTGTGAAGCTGGCCTGGTCAAAATGATGAGGGATAAATTTGAGGTAAATTCCTTCTTTCTTTTCTGCCCTTACATTCATCCCGGTAGCCCCCAAGGGCCGGTTTGTGACCTTGGTCAAACCGGGACTTGATCCTGAATATATATTTTTTGAAATCCGTCGGCATAACCCTCGAGGGCCGGTTTAGCATAAGCAAACCGGGGCTAAAAAATAAAAAGCTGTCCTTAGAACAGAACTTGATCAAATAGCCATTAGCCCCCAAGTGCCAAGTTGAATACTTGTATTGAGCTTGGGACTTTGTATTTGAGCAATATACAAAAAAAAATTGAAGGTACATTAGCCCCCAAGTATCAGGCATATAACTTTATTATGTGGTTGATACTTCAATTTCTTGTCTCGACTGTGAAAAGCTTTAAAATGTCATCTGTATGCAGGCTGAGATTAAAATCAAGGAGGACCGGATTGCCGATTTGCAGGAGGCCCTGAAGACCCAGCAAGCTGAAACAGATAAAGCTAAGGAAGAATTAACCAGCGCTTTGAGCACTGCTGAACGGCTGAAACAAAATTTTATGAAAGAGCGAGCTGACTGGGCCACTGAGAAGGCCGGTTTAACCAAAAGAGCAGAAAATGCTGAAGCGGCCCTTAAACCGGTGGTAGATGAACTGACGGCCGTACAGCGGCAAATACACTCCATGACTGCTGCTATCTTTGGTAAGCTCCTTGTAACTTCTGTGATAAATTTAAATCTGCTGTATCGTAAGTCCGGTTTGAGACCATTCCAATCCTTTTGTAGGCACACGTATTGGGCACTTAGGAAATGATGTGCGGAAGAAATTGAAAGCTGCCTACACCTTGGTAGAACAATTGTACACTGGAGCCCAACGGATCATCAGCACAGCTTCTCACAACAACCCGGCGCCCTCTTTAATCCAGGACACTCTTAGCAAGTTGTCAATGCTTCCAGCCCGGATTAAGGAGCTGAAAAAATCCGCCGCCCGAACCGGAGCCATCAATGCCTTAATCCGGGCAAAGGCATGGGTGCCCGACTTTGATCCTGTGGAAGCAACTCAAGGCTATCCCAGTCTGAAAGAAGATGGCTCTGAGTTCAACGAAGAAGATTTAAGGGCCATAAACCGTGCAGTACGCCCTCTGGCTTGCCAGTTAGCTGAAGAGGCAGATTTGACGCATTATCAAGCGCAATATAATAACCAAAACAAGCGAGTGCCTGCCCCAACTGTTGAAGCGGAGAATCTGATTCCTCCAATCCGTAAGCACACTTACGCCCCTGATATTGAACCGTCTTCCCTGATCCATGAAGAAGCTGTTTGCCAAGCTTTAATGGGAATCGACTGGACCACTGTTGATTTCCAGCCAATGGGTAGAGACGAGGAAGCTGAAGCGGCGGAGGACGAGGAGCAGGCTTGAACCGGAAGCCGGTTTGAAGTGCTATTTGCAACATCCTTCTACAAAAACAATGATTTTGTTTGGGCACCATGCTGCCTTGTAATAGGATAGTTAAAACTTCTGCCTGGGATATGCCTTCGTGCATAAGTACTGAAGCTTTTGCTTGAAAAAACTTTAACTCATATTTCCTGCAATCAGAAAAATTTGAACTGCCATGCTTGGGTATAAAGCTGGCTTAACCAAGCCTGAAGCGGTGGTTTTATAAACCATTACCGTCAAAAAGGGGAAAGTAGCCCCCGTACAAACCGTACTGACTTAATACGAGCCCCCTGGTTACTCCATGATGTTAACAGGGAAAAGGTAAACCGGGTAGACTCCTCCGGATTAGAAGGGGGATCAAAAATCATTGGCTGAACCGGAAAAAATATGTTTGTTGACATAAAGAAATCCAACAAAAGCAAAAAACGAACAAACCATGAAAACAACATGGAAACGAAAGTAATGATAAAAACCATTCGCAAAAATATGCTATATTGAGCTGTTCAGATGGCATTACCATGGTCGGACAGGATCAAGGCCCCCAATAGGGGTGACAATGATTCAAGTCAGCCAGGTCCCCAAATGACTCGTGGCATATATGCCAAATCAAGAGGCGTAGCAATGGCTCGGCCCCGACCATGCTCCCAAGTGATTTTGTGGCCTTAGGCCGACCAAGAGGCGTTACTGGTTCAGACTTGACCAAGTCCCCAAATGGTCTGGTGGCTGTCGCCTATCAAAGGGTGTTCGTTGGTTCGGACACGACCAAAGCCCCAGTGATATAAAAACAAATGTCAAGGGGTAAACCGGAGGCCGCTTTAGACAGAACCACTCCGTGTAACCTCGCATGATGAGAAAGACAGAGACCCTGCTTCAACTGAGGCTCCGGTTTGATATATCAAAGATAATATATACATTGTCATGATATGTACATAGATAGAGCCAATGGCTCAAGTATAGTAAGGCCGAAGATGAGCTATATTCCATGGTCTGTTGGTCTCCTCTTCTGATGTACGTGAGTCTTGATGCTCTCGAATATCAATCAGATAATACGACCCGTTGTGCAGATTCTTGCTGACTACGAAAGGTCCCTCCCAAGGTGGGGATAACTTGTGCATATCCGTTTGATCTTGGATGAATCGAAGCACCAAATCTCCTTCTTGAAAAGCTCTGGTTCTAACCCGGCGACTGTGATAGCGATGAAGATCTTGCTGGTAAATCGCCGAACGGGCAGCCGCTATATCACGCTCTTCGTCCAATAGTTCCAAAGCATCTTGTCGTGCTGTCTCATTGTCTGCCTCAACATAAGCTGCCACACGAGGCGAATCGTGCCGGATGTCACTAGGGAGAACTGCCTTTGCTCCATAGACCATGAAAAATGGCATGTATCCTGTGGACCGGTTTGGCGTAGTATTGATACTCCATAATACAGATGGCAGCTCTTCAACCCAACATCATGGTGTTCTTTGCAATGGGACCAAAAGTCGGGGTTTGATGCCTCGCAAGATTTCCTGATTAGCTCGTTCTGCCTGTCCATTGGACTGGGGGTGTGCTACTGACGACACATCAAGTCGGATGTGCTCACGTTCACAGAACTCCTTCATAGCACCCTTGGATAAATTGGTACCATTATCAGTAATGATACTGTGTGGAAAACCAAACCGGAAAATCACCTTCTTGATGAAATATACCGCTGTTGCTGCATCACACTTGCTGACAGGCTCCGCTTCAACCCACTTGGTAAATTTATCAACTGCCACCAAAAGGTGAGTTTTCTTATCCTTGGATCTTTTAAAAGGTCCAACCATGTCTAGCCCCCAAGTTGCAAATGGCCATGTTATTGGGATCATCCTCAATTCCTGAGCCGGCACATGAGCACGCCTTGAAAATTTCTGACATCCATCACACCGTTTAACCAAATCCTCCGCATCAGCATGTGATGTCAACCAGTAGAACCCGTGACGAAACGCCTTTGCAACCAGAGACTTTGAACCGGCATGGTGCCCACAATCCCCTTCATGGATTTCTCTTAAGATTTCACAGCCTTCCTCAGGAGAAACACAACGTTGAAACGCCCCTGATACACTGCAATGATGTAATTCACCATTGACAATTGTCATAGACTTGGATCGCCAGACTATCTGCCTGGCCAGAACCTCATCCTCTGGCAACTCCCCCCTTGTCATGTACACCAGATAAGGAACCGTCCAATCCGGAATAACGCGCAGGGCTGCCACCAATTTAGACTCCGGATCAGGAATAGCTAAATCCGCTTCACCTGGGAGCTTGACTGACGGATTGTGCAACACATCCAAAAAGACGTTAGGCGGGACCGGTTTACGCTGAGAGCCCAACCGGCTTAAAGCATCCGCCGCTTCATTCTTCCGACGGTCCACATGATCCACTTGATAACCTTTGAAACAACCTGCAATATTATCCACTTCCCGACGATACGCAGCCATGAGCGGGTCTTTAGAATCCCAAGTGCCAGACACCTGTTGAGCCACTAGGTCCGAGTCACCAAAACACTTAACCCGGCTTAAATTCATCTCTTTAGCCATCCGCAGACCATGGAGCAAGGCTTCATACTCAGCTGCATTATTAGTACAAGGGAACATTAAGCGGAGAACATAACAAAACTTATCACCTCGTGGGGAAGTTAATACGACTCCAGCCCCCGAGCCTTCC
The DNA here is from genome assembly GCF_002162155.2 of Triticum dicoccoides. Lineage (NCBI taxonomy): Eukaryota > Viridiplantae > Streptophyta > Magnoliopsida > Poales > Poaceae > Triticum > Triticum dicoccoides. The sequence goes on along the minus strand of NC_041382.1, from coordinate 471,139,589 downwards.
AATTGCCTGGACCCGTCAAAATGAATAGTCCAATATGTGTGATCCGGCTTCTCCTCTGGTGCCTGTAATTCCGTCCAATCATTGATGAAATCAACAAGTGCTTGAGACTTCACTGCCGTCCGAGGCACGTACTTCAGTCCGTGCGGCCCCAGCTCTATAGCCCACTTGGCAATCCGGCCAGTCGCCTCCCGATTCTGTATAATATCACCCAAGGGAGCTGAACTGACCACTGTGATGGGGTGCCCTTGAAAATACTGCTTCAACTTCCGACTGGCCATAAAAACACCATAGACCAGCTTCTGCCAATGCGGATACCTTTGCTTGGATTCAATCAGCACCTCACTGATATAATAAACCAGCCGCTGAACCGGATATTCCTTGCCTGCCTCTTTGCGCTCTACCATAATAGCCACGCTAACTGCCCGAGCATTAGCCGCTACGTATAATAATAGCGGCTCCTTGTCGACCGGAGCTGCAAGAACAGGCGGATTGGCTAACTGCCGCTTCAGATCCTCAAATGCCTCGTTAGCAGCTGGACTCCAGACGAAATTGTCTGTCTTCCTCAGCATTCGGTACAAAGGGATAGCCTTCTCCCCGAGGTGGCTGATAAACCAGCTCAGCGCAGCGATTCGGCCCGCCAAACGCTGAACATCGTTGATACACTCCGGTTTAGCTAGAGATGTAATAGCCGTAATCTTCTCCGGATTAGCCTCAATTCCTCTGTTAGACACCAAGAAACCCAGTAACTTGCCTGCTGGAACACCAAAAACACACTTGGCCGGATTAAGCATCATCCTGTAAGCTCGCAAGTTATCAAAGGTCTCCTTCAAATCATCCACCAGTGTCTCCTTCTGCCTTGATTTTACTACAATATCATCCACATATGCGTGCACATTGCGGCCGATCTGCTCATGCAGGCAATTCTGTACACACCGTTGATAGGTGGCTTGGGCACTCTTGAGCCCGAAGGGCATAGATACATAGCAGAAGGCTCCAAAGGGAGTAATGAATGCTATTTTCTCCTGGTCCTTAACCGCCATCTTGATCTGATGATATCCAGAGTATGCATCCAAAAAACTCAAACGCTCACAACCCGCCGTGGCATCAATGATCTGATCAATACGGGGGAGAGCAAAAGGGTCTGCCGGATAGGCTTTGTTAAGATCTGTATAATCCACACACATACGCCAAGTGCCGTTTTTCTTAAGAACTAACACCGGATTAGCAAGCCACTCTGGATGGAACACCTCAATAATAAAACCAGCTGCTAAAAGCCTGGCCACTTCCTCTCCAATGGCTTTGCGTCTTTCTTCGTTAAACCGGCGGAGGAACTGTTTCACCGGTTTATACTTAGGATCCACATTAAGAGTGTGCTCAGCGAGTTCCCTCGGTACACCTGGCATGTGAGACGGCTTCCATGCAAAAATGTCCCGATTCTCACGGATGAACTCGATGAGCGCGCTTTCCTATTTGGGATCCAGGTTGGCACTAATAGTGAACTGCTTGGATGAATCATCGGGCACGAAGTCAACAAGCTTGGTCTCAGCTGCCGATTTGAACTTCAGATCTGAATCATGCTCTATAGTTGGCTTCTTTAAAGGGGTCATATCCGCCGGATCGACATTGTCCTTATAATACTTCAACTCTTCCATGGCACAGACCGACTCTGCGTAAGCCGCATCACCCTCTTCACATTCCAAAGCGATCCTACGGTTCCCATGAACCGTTATTGTCCCCTTGTAACCCGGCATCTTGAGTTGTAAGTAGATATAACAAGGCCGCGCCATGAACTTGGCATAAGCCGGTCGCCCAAACAAGGTGTGATACGGGCTTTGGATCTTCAACACTTCGAAGCTCAATTTTTCTGACCGGGAGTCGTGCTCGTCTCCAAAAACCACATCTAGAGCTATTTTACCAACAGGATATGCAGATTTGCCTGGCACAACACTATGGAATACCGTGTTCGACGGTCTGAGATCCTTGTTTGTCAGTCCCATGTGCCTGAATGTCTCATAATATAGTATGTTAATACTGCTTCCTCCATCCATGAGTACCTTGGTGAATTTATAACCCCCCACCTGAGGGTCCACCACTAATGCTAACTGACCCGGATTATCAACCCGGGGCGGGTGATCTTCTCTGCTCCACACGATGGGCTGCTCTGACCAGCGTAAGTAACGCGGTAAGGCCGGTTCAACAGAATTCACCGCTCGTTGGTGGAGTTTTCGGTCACGCTTATCCAAGCCCGTTGTGAAGACATGGTATTGCCCATTGCTCAACTGCTTGGGCTGGCTCTGATAGCCTGACTGCTGCTGCTGCTGCTGGTTGTTCTGATTATTCTGGTAGTTGTGACCGCCCTGATTACGTCCTGAACCGGAAACCCCATTGTGATCCGGCCCGCTGAAACCGGATCCTGAACCGCCACCTGATCCGTGATCATACCGGAAAGCATTAGAGTTCTTGAACTCCTGCATGATGTAGCAATCTATCCAAAGATGGCTAGCCGGTGCCTCCTTCGTCCCGTGCTTTGGGCAAGGCTGATTCAACAAATAATTCAAACGGCTTGCATTAGGATTGGGAGCCCCGTTATGATTTGCCGCTTTACCTCTGCGCCGCTGCCCCCTGTCCTGTACGTTAGTGTTGGCCACAAAGTCCACGCTGCCGTCCGCCTTGTGCTTGCCTCCGTTTCCATGACCCGCTAGTTTATTCTGCTGCTGTTTGGAGTTGCTATCCTTCTTTCCCTTCCCTGCTTCATTATCATTAAGCTCGGGATCCTTGGTACTGTCCGAATCGGCATACTTCACTAAGGCAGCCATGAGGGTTCCCATGTCATTACAGAGTCGCTTCATGCGTCCCAGTTTCAATTTTAGAGGCTCAAACCGGCAGTTGCCTTCCAGAGTTAAGACCGCAGAGTCAGCATTAATCCTGTCAGACGAGTGCAAAATTTCCGAAACGCGGCGCACCCAATGGGTCGTTGATTCTCCTTCTTCCTGGACACAAGCCGCCAGGTCTACTATGGACTTGGGCTGCTTACATGTATCCTTGAAATTCTGTATAAACCGGCTCCGCAACTGGGCCCAAGAGCTGATAGAATTGGGCGGTAGGCTCTTTAACCAAGTACGAGTCGTGCCCTCGAGCATCATGGTGAAATATTTTGCACATGCAGCCTCATCCACATCCAGCATTTCCATGGCCATCTCATAACTCTCTATCCACGCTTCAGGGGGTAAATCAGCGGTATAATTCGGCACCTTGCGTGGGCCCTTGAAATCTTTAGGCAGGCGCACACTACGTAAAGCAGGGATCAAGCAAGGCACTCCCAGAGCGGATGTGATTCCTGGTCCGGGAAAGGTGGCAGAACGAACCGGTGTAAGTTGGCCCGCATTATCCTGTGCTGCTAACTCGGCCTCCCTTTGTGCCCGGGCCCGGTTCACCGCATCCCGAGCATCAACAACACCACCTGCCGGGTCATCACCACGGGCCGCTTCACGGCCGTGCGCATTGCTTGATATGGTTGGTTCATCTATGCGCCTGCTGTAACTCCGGCTCGGACGGGGCGTAGAATGAATCCGATCACGACTGTATGAGTATGCCTCCTGCTGCATCAGCGCGGTCTGGAGAAGCTCCTTAACCCGGCGCGTTTCTACTGCTTGCGGAGAATCCCCTTCGACTGGGATGGCCTCTAACCGTGCTGCGGCCGCAACAAGGTTGTCCATTGGATTCGAATAATGACCCGGGGGCGTCTGGACCGGTGGAGGCACCGCAATATTTTGGTGAGGGGGCTCCATCAGGCGAGGTTGGACCGTCGCTCCTGGCCCTGGCGCCTCAATCCGGTTTGTCTCCTGGTACCGCGGTGGATTACTGGGTCCAGCTCCTGGAGTGTGAAAGAGATTTCGGGGGTCAAACCCTAACGGCAGGCGTGATCTGTGCTTTCGCCTTAAAACCTCCTGTGATGCATTCTGGTCAAGCATGAGTTTATAGGCCTGTGCGTCCAAAGCGGCCCGCTCTGCGGCCATCCGGTCTTTTTCTGCTGCCAGATCCGCTTTGGCTTGCACGATCTGCTCTCTCACCTTCGCGATTTCTGCATTATGAGCATCTTGATCCGCCGGGTCATCCTCTGCCATAAGCGCGGCCAGTGCGTCAAACAGATCAGATAGAACTTGAACCGGCGGGCGCACAAGGCCTCCTGCCCCTGCTGCCGCTGCCGCTGCGGATCCGGAGAGCATTGCTGCGGCAGTCGAAGAATAATTCGCCGCCTGGGTGCCAGCCATGAATATTCCAACCCGGTTGATCTGGCCCGGGGGGTCCGGAATACTGTCGCCATCGGAACAACCCCTAACCTGATCGTCTTGCATCCGGTATAGCGACTCGGTCTCTCCGGTCGAGGACTCGTCCCCAGAATAGACGACGGTCTCGCTATCGTGCTCTGATTCGTCCTCGCGCTCTCCTCCGTAGATGACTCCAACGAAGGCATGCTTCATGGCCGGTTTAACCTGAGTAAATCTCGCACGCTGAGCCGTCTCGACGGGGTCGGTGTAGATGTCCGGCTCAGGCCCAGGCTCGCCAATCTTGCTGATGAAGACGTGTATGCTGCCAAAGGGGACCCGGTAACCATACTCAATTGAATCGGCCTCAGGACCCCATCCTGCATCATCGATGTAGATCTTGCCCCGACGACTCTTGGTCATCCGGCCCACAACATAGCCTTCGAGTCCTTTGAGCTTGCCCTCCAAGATCGTCAAACCATCGTGCGATAGCCCCACGGTGGGCGCCAACTGTCGTGGATTTGTCACGGCAGATGTCCTAGCGACAGGACTTAGTCGTGGAGCCATCGCTACGAGTTTACCTGAAGGGGTTAAGGCGGACACAAAGACACGTGGGGTTTATACTAGTTCGGCCCCTTCGGTGAAGGTAAAAGCCTACGTCTAGTTGTGATGGAATTGAGGTGGTCTCGATGGCTAGGGAGCAAACAAGCTTCGCCTAGGCCCGAGTTGTGTTTTTCCCTCTTGAACCGCCACCGGGCCGTCCCCTTATATACACGGGTGACGCCCGTCGGTCCATAGAGTCCCAGCCGGTTCATATTCGTATCCCGGTCGGTATCTCTCTATTCCTAACTTACAATACAAGTTATACATCAGTTCGGTTTTACAGCTACAGATTCTAAACTGACTATAGGCCTTGGGCCTTCACCTGCTTATACCACTATGACGTTAACCCGGCTCAAGTAGGCCGGTTTACACCCAGTGGTAATATCCCCAACATTCGTGGCCCATTACTCCGACAGTAGCCCCCGAAGCTGGTGAGGCGCCATGGACGATCGGCTGAGAAGCCTCAGCAGTTTCTCTTTCCGGGTGCTCAACACATTGTCTTCATTGACTTCTGCCGGGCCGTCTAGAAGGAGTTGGACTTGCTCAACTCGGACTTCACTCAATTTCGACTTGCTCGGTATTTCGAACATCGTGGCGGGATTTTAAGTGGCGTGCTAGCGAAGCCTCCAGGCCGCTGCCCGTTCGTGGCCTGTCATGCGGGGGCACGTGGCTAGGCCGTCCTGCCAGCCCACGCGCGCGACAGGACAGGCCCATAGGCAGGGCCCGCCACTACCGCGCCTCGGCGCCCGAGCGGATCCGCTGTGGCCTCGGTGGACGGTTGGGATTCCCGTGGAGTTACTGCGCGCAGTAACTTTACGTGGATCGTGGGCGTCGTGGGGTTGTGGGCGCAGTAAATCCCCACGTCCGCCCCCTCGGCTTCGCAGCCCATGGGGCTATAAGTAGGGGGAAGAGGGGGCACGCTCTCTTCCTCCTTGCTGCTCCTCGCTCTCCTCCTTGCTGCTCCTCGCTCTCCTCCTTGCTTCGCCGCATGCCCAAGGTCCGGCGAACGCCGCGGTGACAGCTTGCGATGAGTTCCTCCTCCGCTGCCGCGCCTCCCCAAGTGCATTCCGGCACTTGGGACGGTTCCGAGGTTCATGAAGACCACATTGAGTTCCTCCGCCGGACCCATCGGCTTCCCGGCGAGGATCGCGTGCAGGTGCGTCTTGCACCGAAGGGGGAGATTTCCCCCGCCTCGCAGGAGGGCGAGCGGGTCATCTTCCGCTCACACTGCCTGCGTGGGCTGGGGCTGCCGGCGAGCAGCTTTTTCTGGTCTTTCTTGGAGTTCTACGGCCTCCAGCCACACCACCTCACCCCCGACACAATGGTGCTGCTGTCCGCCTTCGTGGCCTTGTGCGAAGGCTTCCTCGGAGTCCTCCCCACCCTCGAGCTCTGGGGGGAGTTCTTCTTCTCCAAGCTCGGCACCCAGGCCGTGGGCGTGCCGACTCAATGCGGCGCCTTCATCGCCGTGCAAAGGTCAGGAGCCGACAACCCCTTCCCCTCCATCTCGCTAATAAAGTCGGTGAAGATGTGGCAGAGATCCTACTTCTACGTCAGGAACGTCGCCCCGAGGGGTGACTGGGTCAATCTGCCGGCTTTCGAAGCCGGCCTGCCGGCTAGGAGACTGCCCAACTGGTTGTACCGGGCCAGGTCGCTGACGCCTGTGGGAGCCGGCGCCATCACGCGACTCCGAGTGCTGACGCAGTCGGACGGTCTGACTGGTCTGGACCTGCTGGCCGCCTTCGTCTCACGCTGAGTTCTCCCACTCTAAGGCCGCCCTCACATGATATGCCAGATGAGCGGGCACCGCGACCCGAGTCGGATGTGCACCAAGGACATGCCTCACGAAGAGGTGGCCTTCATGGTGAACTACCTCTCGGACAGCAGGCTCCTGGAGGACTGGTGATTTGGCAAGGAGCCATACTCCCGCGCCAACCCCCCACCCGTGGTGAGTCGCCTTTCTTTTCTTTCTTTAGATTGTCTTCTTCTTGCCGAGTTTTGTTTTGACCAGTCGGCTTGGTTAGAATCCCCTTCTTCATCCACCAGCCGGCACCTCGGGGCCGGCCCATGAGTTCCTCGCCGACCGGGTGAAGAGAGACGTCGGCGACCCCGATCTGGGGGCGGCGGCTCTAGAAGACGATGCCGAGGGAGGAGGAGGGACGGCAGGTGACTTCAGGCCTTCGGCTACCTTTGCCGACTGGCCTGAAGACAGCGTCGAGGGAGAAGTCGCCCCTCGCCATCGGCCAGGAGCCAGCCAGCCTGGCGCGGGCTCTTCTACCGCGCCGGGCGCTCCAGGCAGCAGGAAGAAGGGTAGGGCCGTGCCGACCTTGTTCGGCAGTCGGCCGAAGAAGCCCAAGGGCTCGGCTATGGTGACCCGGCGGGACAAGGCAGCCGCGAAGGCCATCCGCTTCCATAAGTTAGTGAAGAAGCCACCGTTGGTCTCCGCATAAGTATTCTGTCTTCAAAGTTTTACACTTTCTTCGTGATTTGTCTGAGTCTCTGCTTGCCCCTCTTTCTTCAGGGCTCCCGTCTCTCTTGAGCGGGTTGCCGCCGCCTCCGTCATGGGGTCAGCGGAGACGTCTGCCACTACTCGGCGAATTGACCCCGCTGCTGACCTCCGGGAGTTGACGGAGCGGAATGCGCAGGAGAGGCGCAACGAAGAAGAGGCCCTCCGCCTGGAGAAGGCGGAGGCCGAAAGGGCGGAGGCCTCTGCTAAGAAAAAACTAGCGGAGGCCGAAGCCACCACCGTGGCGAAGCAGCAGGCTGAGGAAGCGGCACGCTGCCAGCCGGCCTTGCTCGTCACCCCGCTGAACTCTGTGCCGCCGCCTCCGGAGTTCACGGGGCCAACTCGAGAAGCCGGCAGGGAGAACCTCGTCGAGGAGAGGGAAGGTGACGACCCCTCTACTCCGGACACGAACGTTTCGCCGCCACCTCCGCCGCCGTCTGAAGGCGCGCAAGGCGAGCAGCCAGCAGACCCTCCGGTGCCGCCGACCGAAGACGAGGCCATGGCGAGGCTACTCCTCCAAGTCGGCTCGCCAACGCACCGTCATCTGGAGAAGGTGACTTCGGCACCCCGCCCCTGGAAGCCGGCACCGCCAGCTCAGCGGCCCCAGACGCCGAAGCGACGAGCGCCGCACCTGTTGGGTGGGTGCGAGGAGGCGGCACAGGGCCGCTGAACCGGGCGGTCCTGGACGTCCAGACGAAGCTCCATGCTGAGGGCGACGCTCTCCAGAGTTGCACCAAGGCGTTCCTAGCGTCGCGGGCAGCCGTCCGGGTATGTTTTTTTCCTTTGGTCTTTGTTTTCTTGCTTCTTTCTGTGGGGGCGCGCCAGCGTACCCACTGGGTGTAGTCCCCGAGTTTCGGGCCGGCTGCTGAGCAGGCGGCCCGGAACTCCAATTGATGAACTTCTGGGTACTAACTTTGTCTGAAATGGTTGTCACAGGATTACCACAACCTCCGCATTACTGCCTTCAACCGTAACGTCCCCCCCCCCTTTTTTCTCTGCGGGGGCACGCTAGCGCACCCGCGGGCTGTAGTCCCCGAGATTCGGGCCGACTGCTGAGCAGTCGGGCCGGATCTCCCCGGCGACCTACTTTATTGATGACTGTTATCTTTCTTCCTTTCCTTCAGGAGCCAACGCTGCTCTTCAACAGCAGCTGAGCGAAGCCAACAACGCCCTGCGCGCCAAATGGGAGGAGTGCAGCAAGCTCGCCACAGAGCGTGATCTGCAGGCCACTCAGTTGGCAGAGCAAAAAGAGCTGCTTGTGAAGTCGCAGAGGGAGGCGGAGGGGATGGAAACCGCCCTCTTGGCCGAGTTCGCGAGCGAGCGCTCCTCCTGGTCTGACAAGGAGGCGCTGCTGTCCTCCGGCTTCCACGAGATTGAAGACATCGTTAATGGTGAGTCTCTTTATTTTCTTTCTTCGAGTTGCCGACTTAGATCATGCCGACTCCTGGTTTTTGACTTGCTTCTTCGTTTCTTCGTGTCTGTGCAGACTTCTTCCCTGAGCAGTCGCAGGACGCCATCCAAGCCATCGAGGCTAATCGTGACGGTCGGAGGGCGGAGGGCGCAGAGATCACCGCCGACGCCCCCCGAACTCTTGACGAGCACATCCTGAGCATCGAGGCTCACCTCCGGCCGGCTCATCGGATGCTGCGCCAGCTCCAGTGCGTCGGTGCCCATGTGATTGCCGCCCTTTGGCCGGATATGCAGGATCCTTGCACCCCCAGCCTGACGGCAAACTAGCTGGAGGTCGCGGCTGGTCGTCTTGAGGCCTGGAAGGGCTCTTCGGCCCGGGCTGGAGCGCGCCAGGCCTTGGAGTTTGTCAAGGCGTGGTACCCAGGGCTGGATCTAGACCGGTTGGCCACGCTTCGGTCGGAGGCCCAGCCGGAGCTGGCGGCTTCGGAAGACGCCCTCGTCAAACGTGCTGCGGCGATCGCCGAGTACACCGACACCAGCATCTTCGTCCCCGAGCGGTCTGAAGACGGCGAGGAGGTACCGCCGGAGTGGTTTGGGATGAACCCAGACTTCGGCGAAGACTCGGCGGAGGTGATTGGCTCCAGCATCGAGGAGGAGGACGAGGCGGAGGATGGGGGCGAGGCGGAGGCACCAGAAGGCGGAGCAGACGGCCAGCCTCAACCCGACCGCGCCTGCAGCAACGAGCCACGTGCGACTGAGTCGACTGCCGCCAGAGGTGATCAAGCCGAGACTAGCCAGCCGGCTGCCCCGACGCCTGATGCTGGCGCCTCCTCCGACCCTCCGAATCCGTCTGCTGCCTCCTGAGCTGCCGCTGTATCTTTTATTTTATCTGCTTCAGCAGTCTTTGAAGAACTTGTTAATTCGCACAATTCCACCCGCGGGGTGTATTTTGAACCTCTACTCGACAATTCGGCCAATGGGCCTATGTTATGTAAATATACATATCTATCTTTTCTTGCTCATTGTTCTTTTGCCTTTTTCCTTTGCCGCTTTCTCTTAGTTGCCTACCTTGCCAATCGGACATCTGCTCTGCGGACTGTTGCTGGATCAAGTGCTAGGCTACTATGGGAAAGCAAGTACTTAGCCGATTTCAAGATTGTTTGAGCAAGTTGGATAGAAGACAACAATCCGACTGTCCGAGAGTCAGTTTGCAAGAAAGGCTGGAAGCCGTCTTGAGCTATGTTTTATGCTTTGAGCCCTTAACCCTTTTTCATGTGAACACCCATTCTACCTTACCTCTTCCCACCGTACAGTCGCTCTGCGAGCTGCGGCTTCTGACAGAAGACGGTTTAGATGTTTACACACTACTTGTCCGGCTGCAGGAAGCATTTCATAGTGCAAGGCGGCAAGTCCCCGGGTCGACTTGTCGAGCCCGGTGCCAAGCGGCATGACAAAGAGTAACACACTTGTAGGCATAATTTTTATCATACAGACAAAAGAGGGTAGTCCCCGAGCTCGTCTTGGGGGCCCGAAGTCTTGGTACTTTAATACAAAAGGTAGCGTGGTACATACTGCATCAACTATAAAATCTTCGGAGGAGATTTGCATTCCATGGCCACTCTATATCCTTGCCGGAGTCATCCCTCTTGCGTGCTCGGGGCTTCTGAGCGTCGATCAGGTAGTAGGAATCGTTGCCCAGTACTTTGCTGATGATGAAAGGGCCTTCCCAAGGCGCCGACAGCTTGTGCTGGCCAGCTGTTCGCTGGATCAGCCGGAGCACAAGGTCGCCTTCTTGGAAAGATCTTGGCCTGACCTTCCTGTTGTGGTATCGGCGCAGGCTCTGCTGGTAGATGCTGGACTGGCTGAGTGCCAACAGCCGGCCCTCTTCCAGCAGATCGACGCCGTCTTGTCGTGCTTCTTCTGCTTCCTCCTTGGTGTACATGGTGAATCGTGGGGAGTCAAACTCTATGTCCGTTGGGATGATGGCTTCGGCACCATAGACGAGGAAGAAGGGCGTGAAGCCGGTTGACTTGTTTGGAGTCATGCGCAGACTCTAGAGGGCGGCTGGCAGCTCATCGAGCCAGCAGCCAGCCGAGCGCTCCAGAGGCTCGATCAACCGAGGATTGATGCCGGACAGGATGAGGCCGTTTGCTCGCTCCACTTGGCCGTTTGACTGCGGATGGGCGACGAACGCTAGGTCCAGTCGGATGCCCTGTGTTGCGCAGAAACGGGCCAAGGCGCCTTTGGCAAAATTTGATGATGCTGTGTGGTATGCCGTACCGAATTGTGATATCGGTGATGAAGGTCACGGCAATCGGACCGTTCAGTTTCTTAATTGGCTTCGCTTCCACCCACTTGGTGAACTTGTCCACTGTGACAAGTAGGTGAGTTAAACCACCTCATGCTGTCTTGAATGGTCCCACCATGTCTAGACCCCAAACTGCGAAAGGCTAGGCAATGGGGATGGTCTTGAGCACAGAAGCAGGCTGGTGCGGCTTGGAGCTGAACTTCTGGCACCCTTTGCATTTTTGGACCAACTCCTTGGCCTCTTCTAAGGCAGTCGGCCAGAAGAAACCGTGCCGAAAGGCTTTGGCGATGAGTGCTCTTGAAGCCGCATGGTGGCCGCATTCGCCTTGATGGATGTCTTTGAGAATCACCTGGCCTTGCTCTGGCTCTATGCAGCGCTGGTAGACACCAGTGACGCTGCGCCTGACCAGCGCTCTGTTGATTATGGTATAGGCTGCCACCCGGCGTTGTACTTGACGAGCTGAGGTCTCTTCAGTTGGTAGCTCTTTGTTCACCAGGAATTTGAGGATGGGCTGGGCCCATGAGGGTGCTGCTATTTCTTCGAGTACCAGAACTACGACTTGGACGAGGGCGGCTGGGCTGGGAGGCGGCGGGTTGGAGTCGACAGCCGCTTGCTGGGTTGATGAAGTCCCCAGGCCAACCGGCGCTGTCCTTGGGCCGAGTTCTGGAATCTTCGAGTCCGCCACCACAGTCCCCGGGCCGGGCTCGACTGTGGCGGCTTTGGAGTCATCCGCCAAAGTACCCGTTCCGTTTGCCGGAGCTCTGGAGTCGGATCCGCCGTCTTCGGGAGGAGCCGGCACAAAAATGGAGTATGATTCTGGTGAAGGCTTGACAGACGGCTTGAGGAGGCGTTGAAGGGCAACGCCAGATGGTATTGCCTGGCGGGTAGAGCCGATTCGTGCCAAGGCGTCTGCTTGGTCGTTGTCGTTTCTTGGCACATGGAGGAACTCGCACCCTTCGAAATACCCGCTGAGTTGCTACACGAGAAAAGAGTAGCTCGCCATGTTTGCGTCTTTCACGTCCCAGTCACCAGATGACTGCTGGACCACTAAGTCCGAGTCGCCATAACACAAGATCCGGCGGATGCCAAGTTCTTTGGAAAGCCGGAGCCCGTGAATGAGCTCCTTGTACTCGGCAACGTTGTTGGAGGCGGCAAAATGGATTTGCAATGCATACTTGAGCTTGTCGCCTTTTGGAGAGGTGAGGACGACGCCGGCTCCCAAGCCGGTGCGCATCTTGGAGCCGTCGAAGTGCATCGGCCAATGGGTGGAGTCAGGCACTGGAGGCAGGTACTGGGTCTCGGCCCAGTCGACGAGGAATTCGGCCAGTGCTTGTGATTTGATAGCGGTGCGGGGCTGGTAGTAGATGGTGTAAGGAGCTAGCTCTATGGCCCACTTGGCCACTCGACCAGAAGCATCTCAGCTACCGATGATCTCGGCAAGTCGAGCCGTGTAGACCACCGTGATTGGATGCTCTTGAAAATAAGGCTTCAATTTCTTGGCAGCAAAGTGTATGCCATAGCACATCTTCTGGTAGTGAGGGTTGTTCTGCTTGGAGGTCGACAGTACCTCGCTCAGGTAATATACTGGTCTCTGGACAGGTAGCACCTTGCCTTCCTCCTTGCGCTCTACTACAATGATTGTGCTGACTACCCGGCTGGTGGCAGCGATGTACAGGAGCATAGGTTCCTTAGGAGTCGGAGCCGCCAGGACGGGTGGAGTAGTCAGCATCTTCTTCAACTGGTGAAAAGCTTCGTCTGCCTTACGGTTCCACTCGAAAAAAGTGGTCTTCTTCATGAGTTGGTATAAGAGGAGAGCTTTCTCGCCCAGCTGACTGATGAATCGGCTGATGGACGCTAAGTAGCCGGTGAACTTCTGCACATCTAGCAGTCGGCTGGGTACCTCCATTCTCTCGATGGCCTTGATTTTTACCGAGTTGCATTCTATGTCGCGTTCATAGATCAGGAAACCTAACAGCTGGCCGGCTGGTACTCCGAAGACACACTTCTCGGGGTTGACTTTATCTGGAACCGGCGCAGGTTCTCAAAGGTCTCCTTGAGGTCTTCCAGCAGTGTTCCATGCTTTTCCGTCTTCACCACCATGCCGTCCACGTAAACGTGGGCGTTCCGGCCGAGATGCTTGAGGAGACACTTCTGCATGCAACGCTGGAAGGTGGCACCGGCATTCCTCAAGCCAAACATCATGGTGAGGTAGCAGAATGCTCCAAACGGCGTGATGAAGGCGGTCTTCAATCTGTCAGCCGGGTTCAGCTTGATCTGGTGATATCCTGAGTATGCATCCAAGAAACTCAACAACTCGCATCCGGCTGTGGAGTCTGTCACCTGGTCAATTCTTGGTAGAGCAAATGGGTCCTTGGGGCAGGCCTTGTTGAGGCTCGTGTAGTAAATACACATTCGCCATTGCTTGTTCTTCTTTAGCACCAGGATCGGATTTGCCAGCCACTCCGGGAAGAAAACTTCCATAATGAAGCCGGCTGCTAGGAGTCGGGCTATCTCCTCTCCGACAACTCTTCTCTTTTCTTCTTATAAGCGGCGTAGGGGCTTCCTGACCGGCTTTGCATCAGATCGGACATGTAACTTGTGCTCGGCGAAATCCGTCGGTACACCTGGCATGTCTTTGGGAGACCATGCGAAGATGTCCCGATTCTCACGGAGGAAATCGACGAGCTCGCCTTCCTATTTGCTGTCGAGGTTTGTACCTACGACAGTGTACCTCTCTGGGTGCTCCGGATCCAAGGGTATCTTCTTTGTCTCTTTGGCCGGCTTGAACGAACCTTCGGCTTCCGACTCCTTTGGGTCGGGCGATATCTCCGGCTGCTTGCCGGCCATTGCCACAACTCGTTCAAGGAGTCGCTTCTAGGCTGCGATCACCAGGGACTCGGCCAGCCGACTGCTCTCGGCCGCGCAAGCGGACAACTTCCGGTAGTCGCCTGCCACAGTTAGAATTCCCCTGGAACTGGGCATCTTCATCTTGAGGTAGGCGTAGTGGGGGACCGCCATGAACTTGGCTAAGGCGGGTCGGCCAAGTAGCAAATGGTATGGGCTCTCAAGATCCACCACCTCAAATCAAACAGACTCTCTTCGGAAGTGATCTTTGTCCCCAAAGAGGACGTCAATCAGGATCTTGCCGATTGGTGAGCAGGAAAGCCCAGGAACAATGCCATGGAACACAGTCCGGCTGTTCTGAAGCTGTCTTTGCTTGATCCCTAACTTCTCCATGGTGTCCTTGTACAGGATATTGATGCTGCTGCCCCCGCCTATCAGAACTCACGAGAAATGCGCGGCCCGTTTGTCCGTGGCAAAGGTGGCATCCAGGACCAAGGCGTAGGAGCCCGGACTCGGCATCACTTCTGGGTGGTCAGCCCTGCTCCAGCTGATGGGCTTCTCAGACCAGTGCATGAACTCTGGCATCTCTGAGGCTACTACGTTCACCTCTTATCACTGCAGCCGCCTGCTGCGTCGTTCATCAGCCACACTTGTGAACACCACATAGGCTCCATGCTCTTCAGGGTATTCGTCTTGTACTGCGCCGACTGGCCTGACTGCCGGCTGCTGGGGCGGAGGCGGCTGCCCAACAGGCGGGGGTGGCAGGAGGCCGTCTCCCTTGGCGATCCTGGTGAGCCAGTGGCACTTCCGGGTGGTGTGATTCGACGGCTTCACGCTGCTGTGGAACTTGCAAGGTCCATCCAAGGTCTGCTCATAGGAGAAGGCCGGCAACCAGTTCGGCTTGCCGCCTTTCTGTCGCTTGGGAGGAGGCTGCTCTTCTGGCTGCTGGGCTTCAACTGTCGCGACCTGCCAGCTGCCGGAAGCCGGCTGCGGGGCCTTGCGCTTGTTGTCGCCGGCCGGCATCTGCCGCCAGAGTTCTTGGAGCCTGAGGAGCTACTTTGCCAGTCGTGCTGATTTGAATTTCCGCCTTCATGGAGGAGTCGGCCGTGGCATACTTGTCCGCTATGATCAGTAGCTCGTCGAGGGTTTCTGGCTCGTCGCAGAGGAGCTTGTGCTTGAGGAGGGTTCCTTCTCGGCACCCGGCTGTGAAGTACTCGATGGCCTGCACCTCGTGCACGCCCTCGCAGGAGTTCCGGAGCTCAGCCCAACGCGTGAGGTTGTCGCGAGCCGACTCGTCAGGACCTTGCATGCACAAGGAGAGCTGACGAGGCTTGGGAGGACGCTTGTACGTGCTGGTGAAGTTGCGGACGAACGCTTCAGTGAAGTCGACCCAGCTGTTGATGTTGTGGGGCTTTAGGCTGTTCAGCCATGTCCGGGCCGTGCCCTGGAGCATGAGCGGAACGTACTTTACGGTGACACGCTTGTTGCCGTTTGCTATGCTGACAGCCGTGGAATAGTCGACTAGCCAGTCTTCCGGCTTCATGGAGCCAGTATACTTGGGCGTGTCTCTTGGGAGCGTGAACCCTCTGGGAAAGGGCTTGTCCCGAATGCGGGGCCCGAAACAAGGTGGACCCAGCTCGTCTTCTTCTTCCAGCGCCTTGGACTGGTGAAGTCGGTCGATCCGGTAGCGGGCGTCATTCTCCCCAACTCCCTCTCGGCGGCCGAGGCGGTCACCGAGAGTCGGATGGTCAACAGGCGGCGGGGAGACTCGCCTCTCCTTGCGGAGAGGGGGAGGCGGACAGTCGTCCCGTCGTTCCACTGCTCTCGGGCGGCCATCTCGGTCGCGCTCTATGGTAATGCGAGTCCGACTATGGCTGACAGCCAGCTCCTTGTTCTTTCTTCCTCGGGCGCCGCCAGTCGGCGTCCGAGACGTCACGCCTTGATCTTGGTGCGGGTTGTCGTTTGGCCGCTGCGGCGCCCCCATGCGGCAGTCGGCCTCGTTCTGCGCGGCGACCGCGGCGAGGGGCCGCTGGCCTCGCTCCATCATGAGGTGGCGTTCTTTGCCCTTGAAATTGTCCAACTCATCCGCCGCTGCCTGGGCGGCTTGGATGTTCTCCGCCGGTGTAGCGTACACGGGGCGGCTAGCCCCAAACAGGCTGGCGATGGCTACGCCGCGCTGCTGGACCGCGCGAAGGCGACTGGGCCATGCCGGGGCCGGTGAGCCGCCAACGGCGCGATCCATCTCCCGCTGGTAAGGTTCTGACAAGCGTCTCATGCTGGCCAGCTTCTTCGCACCTTCAACGAGCTGAAGGCGGCGCGCTTCTAGCGTCTCCGCGTCAGCACCTTCTGGAATGGGCGTAGCTAGGTCTTGCAGCGCCGCGCCGAGTGAGTTGGGCACTCCTCCGCCAGGGAACTCGTCATGACTGATGACTAGCACCTCAGTGATGGTGCTTCCGTCACTCTGTGCGTGGGGGAGAGGTTCTTCATAGACCACCACGTTGGTGGGGAATGCGTCGATCGACGCGGTGTTGGAGTCGACCAGCATCGGGTCGGTGGAGCCTATGGACTCCAAGTCTACGGCAGGCTCGCCGGAAACGTGGAGTTGATCGAGTAGGCCCGCGAGGAGGTTCTCGGGGCTGCCCGCACCTGCATCGGACGCAGGTTCGTCGGAGAGGCGGACCTCCCCGACAAGTTTGGCCAAGGAGCTAGCTGCGCAGGCGATCTCAACGCCGCGCAGCGCGTCGATGCAGACTTTGCCTGGCGTGCCTGGCTGGCTGCGCTCGCCAGGGAGGAAAAGGGTTCCCGTCCAGAACATATCTCCGGACGGCGGTGCACCAGGCCCCACGATGGGCGCCAAATGTCGGGGGTTTGGTGCGACATGGTGGGGGCGAGTAGAACGTCGCCGGTGCCTGGAAATGGGATGAGGCGAAGACATGCACGCCGACGAATCTTACCCAGCTTCAGGGCTCACCGGGGAGATAATACCCCTACTGCTGCACTGCGGGGTCTCCGCATGATCACTATGGCCAAGTGTTTACACGGTAGCTCCTTGAGCTGTTTCTGGTGGTAGAAGAGGGCAAGGCTAGCTCTCTCCTTCTATCTGGTGTGGTCTAGAACTACTGGGATCCAACCCTTTGCATGGGTGCCCTGGGGGGTTTATATAGGCCTACCCCCCAGGGGTACAATGGTAATTCAACTGGGCGCGGGCCCATCCGTTAGTGCCTCCGACTTCTCCGCTGACTGCTAGGGCCCGCCGACTGGTGGGCCCCGCCGACTGGTCTGGTACGGAGACGACATGCCACGTCCGCCGCGGGCGGGTCTTGCCGGTTGCTGATTACTGTAGCCGTGCTTCTGGTGACGCAGGCTTGGTCAAGGGGTCATGGCAACAGCCCCGCCGCCTGGCGGGCGATCACTGTGGCCACTCCCCATCTCATCTTGATTAATGGCGCGTGGGCCCCGGGGGAGGGCTCTGCCGACTCCCCCGGGACGACTCCCGATGGGTCCGACTGGCGGTTCTCCCGCCGTCTCCCGAGGTCTCGCTTACTGGTGGCCCCGCTGCCTCCAGGCCGTACAGACAAGCCGTCGTGGGCACAGTACTTGGTACTGTGGTGCTAATGTCAGGGTCGGCCGGGCAACAGTGCCACGCCACACGGAGATCTTCCAGGGTACGGCGTGCTGATGCCATGCCTGCCCTTGGTAAGGGGCAGGGGTGGGCTTCACTATAGCCACGCCTCTGCCCCGTCCCCTTTGATGAGGTTATGGGTTTGCTGGAGTCGCCGACCGACTCCCCAAAGCCGACTTCTCTAGAATTCGTCCCTGGAACTCGGTCGTGAGCGGGCAGTCGGCCGCCCTGCCGTCGACTCCTCAGGAGACGGCTCTTCGCCCTGGGGTCTTGAGGGGCGCAGCCTGCCCCGATGTCTTGAAAGGTTATGGGACTCGGGTTAGCCTACCCGTGGCCCATTACTCCGACAATTGGAGTTTCAATTCCATCCTTCAAATTTGAAAATAGTTGGTATGAGTAAATACAGTCATGCAAGAGCAAAGGAGTATGAGCCATAGCTACAGAACCTGACCTGAGAACAAATCTTCTTCTCCTTTAAGCGTTGAGTTGGGATTCAGAGTGGTGGTCCTCATGCTTTAGGCACTACAGTTCCCTTACTAACTGCTCGTGTTTGGGTGCTCTGTGGTGGAGACGGTGTTGTGTCAACTGGAACTGGGTTACTATCTGCCGGGGTTGGGGTTAGAAGGGGTGTAGCTGGTTCTCTGTCCAACTGGGTAGGGGCACAATCTGTGAGAGTCTGGGTTATGTGTGGTGGATCTGGTCCTTGGGCAAGTACAACCGTGGTTCTATCTGCATCAACTGGTAGCACTATCTTTTCTGAAGACCGTGTTGTTACTCCCTTAGATACTGCCATCACGCTCTCCAATTCAAATGGCTGATAAACAAGAAAAGTAATTGAAAGTATAGACATTGTATGATAGACATGTGCAATGGATAGTGGGGAATAAAAGAGGGCATGAAATAATTCATATTTATGTTGTCTAACCAAACATGATAGCATGACACAATTTCACATATATGATGGCTAACTAAACAGGATAGCATGGCACAATTTCACATTATGATGGCTAACTAAAAAAGATGGAAAGACATAGTTCAAAATATGATACTATGTAAACAGGATGACATGACATAACTATATAATGTGTTTATTAAATAGGTTGGCATGCCATAATTCACATACATTCATGGATAGAATGCCACAATTCAAAATATGATGACTGTAAACACTAAACATGATGAGATGATATAACTATATGATGTCTTTATTAAATGGGTTGCCATGCCATAATTTAGATAGATGATGTGTATGTACTATGTAAACATGATGGCATGATATAGTTCAAATATATGGTTTATATAGTAAGCAAGTAAGCAGATGGCAATCCATATATGATGTAAAAACTAAGCAATGCAAGACAACATGCATGACATGGGTAATATAACCCTGCCAAGTTTGAGCATAGAACTCAGGGGGGAAATAGGACTGGTCATCAGTCTCTAAATCTTCCTCTGAGGAGCTCTCTGTAACCAGCAAGATGTCTGCTTCAACAGGTAGCATTGTCTGCTCTGAATACCTTGTTTTCACTCCAGATACTTCCATCACCGCTTCAAATGGCTGATGCACAGGAAGAGTAGTTGAATATACAAACGTTGTCGACAAATGGAACACATAATACAAAAAAATGATAGCATGATATAATTCACATACATGATGATTGGCTAAACAGCATGCCATTGCATAATTCACATATATAATGCCTTTGCAACAAGATAGCATTGTATAATTCACATATATAATGTCTTGCAACAAGATGGCAATGCATAATTCACATATATGGTAATTAGACACTGAACAGGTGGCATTCACACAAAGCATGTCTAAACTAATCAAATGACATAGAAATGCGAGACACCATACGCACGATATGAGCAACATAACCCTACCAAGTTAGAGCATACACCTCGGGGGGGGGGGGATAGGACTGGTCATCTGTCTCTGAATCCTCCTCTGAGGAGCTATCCGTAACCAGCGAGATATGCGCTTCGTCAGATAGCATAGTCTGCTCTGAAGACCTTGTTTTCACTCCAGAATTTGCCATCACCGTGTCAAATGGCTAATGCACACGAAGAGCAGTTGAATGTAATAACATTGTTGACAAATGTAATATGTAACGAAAAAAAAGGATGGCCTGATATAATTTACATATAAGATGACTGGCTAAGCAGGATGGCATTGCAAAATTCACAGATATGATGCCTGGCTAAACAAGATGGCGTTGCATAATTCACATAAACGATGAATAAACTAAACAGATGGCATTCGCACAAAGGATGTCTAAACTAAGCAGATGACATATTTGATGTATAAAGTAAGCAATGCAAGACACCATATGCATGATATAACCAACATCAGCATGCCAAGTTAGAGCGAAGACCTCAGGGGGTAAATAGGAGTTGTCTTCTCCTTCTGAATCCCCCTCAGAACAGATATCTTCCTCTCGATTACAATCCTAAATGCGTGGAGGGGGGTTGCCTTTGCGCCTACCATGGAGCGACGTCTGCATGAAATTTTATTGCCACGCAAGGCTCGTCTCTTTTGCTCTACATGTTCAGTTCCATTGTTTACAATAATTGTCATGCATAGTAATAAAACATAGTGAGATTATGTAAGGAGTGCATGCAGAAATCCAGAGTGATGGTAGCAACCTGTGGATAGAACCAAAACCAATAATAGCAGGCAGATAATGGCTTCAGTTAAAAAATATAGATAATGGCATCTTTACTGTTTGTTTCCCACCCAACATGAAACTCATAGTAGACACCGGAGATTAACCAGATAGTAGATAGATACTATTGATAGCGGCCCCAATATGTACCCCACAACCATTTAAAAACTCAAGTTTGACCATTAGTTTGGAGCTGACTCAGAGTCTAATCGGCGAACAGGACGATAAAGTAGCATGTAATATTAAGCGATGCATAACGTAAGCAGACACGAAAGAGTGCGAGCTCTCTTGCGGACCCGTGTAGTCCTCGAGGTCATCTGCTCGGTTGATGATGTAGTGCAGTTTTCATGGCTGCCAGCAGCGGGGAAGAAGATCTGAGGTGGCGAAAGACAGTCTGGAGGTCGGATCCCTGCTGTGCTGGACCCTTCTGTCATTGGAGCAGCTGAGCTGGGGTGGACGACGGCGCAGCAGGAGCGTGACAAACCACGCAAGGTTTTCTTTGGCAACTATCTATAAGAGAAGTAATTCTATAAGGGCTCGTTTGAATTGGAGGATTCCAACAATGCAGGGATAGGAAATAGACAGGAATAGGATAGGAATGCACGTGCAAAACAGAGAATTTAAAAACACATGATTTCTGCCAATCTGGGTGTTTGATTCACAACAATTGGAAGATCACATGATGCAAAGAAGCATGGTGAGATTAAGTCAAACCACAAGAAAATGTACGGTTATAATGCTATTATGCTACTATCTCTTAGTCTTGTGCTTCATGAATAGGAATTTGAAAAGGAGGACAAGTGAAAATTAAAATTCCTATGTTTTTTCTCTCAAGGAGACACTAAAGGAACAAATCCATGTGCTCAGTGGACAATATATATAACATGTAGAGTAAAAAAGAGATGCAACAAGTGCACAACCTCTTTGGCGAAGCCATGTCGATCTCAGCATGATTGGGTTGGCCGGTGAGGATGCTCCGGCTGACTTGTCTGTCGCAGGAGTGGAAGATCTTAGGCGTCTGGAGATGGAGCCCGAGGTACTGCTCCACAGTGATGGAGGGTTTCGTTGTTGGAGCAGCTCCAGTGAGTTGTACGACGTCGAGGCTGGAGCAGGACAAGAGAGACAACGAACAACATTAACCTGAGTGGAATTCTAATAGCATCTCCAATACATGACGTAAAATACATAAACACAAAGTGCTAGATGTAAAATACATCAGCCGCTCACCTCTGAACTTAACTGTCAAAACTGAACTTAACTATCAAAACTGAACTTAACTGTCGAAACTGAATTTTGCTGTCAAAACTGAATTTTGCTGTCGAAACTGAACGCACTAGCAAGGTGAGGCTACACATTGGTCGACTGACTTTTTCATCTCTAGTCAGTCAATTTTGCAGCCGTTGCATACGAAATCAAGGGCCTGCAGTTCATCTTCAACCTCCACCCCCCTGAGCCGGCCAAACAGCAGCCCCCCGCCGCCCACGGCTGGCGGTGCGCCGCCCCGCCCGCCCCGAAAACACTCCCCACTGCCGGTCCGCTGCCGCCCCGGCCATCCCTCTA
>NC_041382.1:471095964-471117468 GCF_002162155.2 Triticum dicoccoides | reverse complement strand
CGGACATCCCTCTAGGCCCCCCTCGTGCCGAGCTTTTTCTCCGGCGATCCCCATGCCACCGCCCCGCCAATGCCCCGCCACCGCCGGCGACCACCGCCCCCATCCTGAACCCTAAGATAGATAGTGGGGTACCTCTCCGGCGAGCCCCTCCTCCCCGCTGCGGCTGGCTCTTCCTTCACCCCGGCGGCATCGGAGTGAAGTGTAGCTAAATCGGAGCAGCATCACAAGCAAGAGCAAGAGCGAGAGCAGCAGCACGAGCAAGAGCAATAGCAAGAGCAATAGCAAGAGCAGACCAGGCAGGGGACCGAGAGCAAGAGCAGAGCAGAGCAGTAGCGCGAGCGAGAGCTAAAGCAGCAGCATGTCCTACTAATGTGGACGTCGGCGCCGAGGGAGCGACGCCATGGAGGAAGTGGCTGGCGACGCCGCCGTGGATGGAGCCGCACCATGTCGACTCGGGACCGAGCGCCGGCAGCACCGTGAGATCGAATCAAGAAGAAAATGCGGCGATTAGTGTACAACCTCTTTGGTGGCGCCGATTAGGCCGCAGCTTCATCCGAGGAAACAATGATGATGATGCTCTTCTGGTGGTGCAAGTGAAGACGGTGGTGTGGGAATGGAGGTGGCGCGAAAGACGAGGGGAACATCGGGGCAGCTCCTTGGAGGTGGAGGACAGGGTGGCTGAACCGGCAGGACGATGAGATCGACGATGGATCCTCATCCGGTACGGTGGATGAGGGACGTCGAGGTGTTGCTGTGGACGACATCGTCGGGGAAGAGGCTCCGGCTGGGTGGCGGACGGAGCATGGTGTGGGGTTTCTTCGCGGGTTTTCGCGGCCTCGGTGTATGAATGGGTGGGCAGATGGGATGGCAGTGGGGAACCATGGCTTAGAGACGCGCTTGTCTGAAATGCGGGGTAAGTTACAAAAGTACCCCCATCGATTTGAGGCGGTTCTTTCGGTTCAGGGGTACCACGGGCATTTTGTGTGTCGGGATTTCACAGGAGGTGGGAGTTTTCGCGCGCGTTGTAATTTCGGAATAGCAAGGCGCTGGTTGAGATGGAGGGAGTTGTCGGAGCACAACAAGACAAAGATATATGTTAAATATTTTGGGCTAACAAGGCGCGGGTTGAAATTTTCGGACAAGCCTAACGTGTACTGTACCAAATCAATGCGCCCTACAAATGTCATTCAAAACTTTGAATTCATGTTATGTTCAATTAAAATATTTCGCTACCTGTATAATGCATGCAACCTACTACTCAAATGAACGTTTTAGTGCATTCCAAACGTATATACTACCGCTTCAATATGAACTAAATTTGAATTCGTTTCTCTATTTGAATAAGATCTACAATAATGATTGTTGTGAAGTCAAAGCATTTGAATTCATTTCTCTGTTTTAATAAGATCTACAATCATCATTATTGTCAAGTTAAACCATCATTTGTGTATTATCTTCACAGCACACCACATGATTAGTCTCGAGTTACATATGAACTATGTGTACTATATGAACTCAAACTAGATTTTTTGAATCCACTTTATTTTGATTTCAAATCACATTACATTTCTAGCTCTAGCTAGATCTTCATAATCTAAACCATGTCTCATATGTACAATGTGTTTATCACATTATGTATGGTGCCCCGCCCCCTACGCCTACAAGTATTTAGATGTGAGTTGCAAACACCACACATTACCACAAATTCAAATAAAATGTGAGAATGTTCGATATATAGTATTGTTTAGATTGTTCGATATTTAGTTGTAAGCTGCAAATGCCACACATTATCACAAATTCAAATAAAATGTGAGATTGTTTGATGTATAGTATGGTTTAGATTGTTCAGCATTTAGCTGTGAGTTGCAAACGCCATGCATTATCACATTATGGTATAACATGTGCACAGCACGTGTATCACCGCTATATTCATGCATGCAATGTTTAAAACACTATGATCTCCTATTCAAATATATGAATCCGCTTTCATATCAAATTATGATCTTTGTTAGTCTCTTACACCCACACAATCCTCTAAACTTTGTAGCTACCACTAACTTTCTCTCGTGCATGCACACGCCCTCCTCGCCTTCCCCCTCCCTCAGCATTCTATCCACCGAGCACATTCATTTTTTTGTTTAGGTCGTTCTCCCAGAGTCTCCACAACTCCTTTCCGACACACACCGATCGATAAACCTCTCCAGCGATGCCTGCCTACAACATACAAACACACCTTCAATCTCCTCCTTTATGTGTCCTTGCCTCGTGTCTCTCATACGGTCAGACACACGTGTAAACTCTCGCCCCTCTTTTCATCGCTCTCACAACCGCACACTCCTCCCCCTATCTAGCTAGTAGTTGGGACTCTCGCACTACCTCCTAGCTCCATTCCCTCTGTCTATCCGTCTCGCTGGGCCTTATTTGCCTCTAACAAATGGACGTACACCGACCGATCTCTCGCTATACATATAGCTAGCTAGGTCCTTATAACTCGTTTTTACCCACACATCAATCGATCTACCTCATTAGTTGTGTCTCTCCCTTCCTCCGACAAACAACAATTGATCTACCGATCTAGTTAGGTTTGCTTACCAAACACATGGTTCCCCTTCATCATGCATGGATGCATCCCGACAGATCTATCACGCACAGGCACACACAGAAACACATCCCCACTCTTATTGATAACATTGCAGTTCCACCCTCAGTTTGTCTAGTAGGCCTCTCCCACCATCTTTGAGAAGCAACTCCATCACCCATCCAACACTCTACCCCTCTCCCTCCCTCCCTCTCTCTTTGTCCCATCCTATTTCCCGTCCTTCAGTTGTATGGATGTCAACCGATCTCCCTCAAGACATAGCTGGGTCTCTCCTTCTCGACACATATATGAGTCGTTCTACCTCTATAGTTAGGCATCTGCCTACCCCTCCCCCCAACCCCTCCCCCACACACACTGATACATCGAGCGCTCTAGTCATGTCTCACTGCCACACACAAACTTGACCTGTGCCCTCTGACGTTCTGGTAGCTAGGCCAGTCGCCCTATATCTTTGACTTGCACACACACACACACACAATTTCGATGGCTCTCTTCATCGATCTCGCACCCACCAACTTGATCCTCTCTTCGACTCTATCGATATCTATGACCCCTCCCTCTCTTCTCGTGGATCTCCCAACCCTCTATATATGATATGGATAGGCCTCCATTTCACACACATTGCATGGAAAATTTTGTTTGAGATTTCATCGACACATATTCCCACAAATACATTCACGAAATCAACCTCCCCCCGCCCAAAACAAAAAACACTCACGAACGCACAAGCCATTTGTCTAGGTTTGTATCTCTCACACACACCCACGCAGGTGGGGGGCGTGCATGAAGAGAAGAGGTGCACGCACGGCGCACGTACTCCCGTCTCTTTCCCAACCACACCTGTGTGGGTACACGGTGGAGCTCATTTCTGTACAAAAAGGCAGCCCACGTGGTAATTTGACACGTGTACTGGTTGTCCACTAGATGGAGGGAGGATCGTCTACCACGGGTGAACAAACAAATTGTGACTTGACGCGTTATGTTAAAAAAGAGGCAAACCATGTGGGGCCTACCTTAGAGGCAAGGCTCTATACACTAGAGTACTTTTGATGTGTCCCGCTAACTCGCAGAACAAGGAGAAGCTTGCTTAGGGATACGTCTCCATCGTATCTACTTTTCCAAACACTTTTGCCCTTGTTTTGGACTCTAAATTGTATGATTTGAATGGAACTAACCCAAACTGACGCTGCTTTCAGCAGAATTGCCATGATGTTGTTTTATGTGCAGAAAACAAATATTCTTGGAATGACTTGAAACTCCACGGAACATCTTAGAAAAAACAATAAAAAATCCTCGCGATGAAGACCAGGGGGCCCACACCCTTCTAACGAGGGTCGGGGGCGCCCCCCCCCTAGGGCGTGCCCCCTACCTCGTGGGCCCCCTGTTGCGTCTCCGACTCCAACTCCAACTCTATATATTTGCTTTCGGAGAGAAAAAAATCATAGAGAAGAAATCATTGCGTTTTACGATACGGAGCCGCCGCCAAGCCCTAAAACCTCTCGGGAGGGCTGCTCTGGAGTCCGTTCGGGGCTTCGGAGAGGGGGATTCGTCGCCGTGGTCATCATCAACCATCCTCCATCACCAATTTCATGATGCTCACCGCCGTGCGTGAGTAATTCCATCGTAGGCTTGCTGGACGGTGATGGTTTGGATGAGATTTATCATGTAATCGAGTTAGTTTTGTTAGGGTTTGATCCCTAGTATCCATTATGTTCTGAGATTGATGTTGCTATGACTTTTCTATGCTTAATGCTTGTCACTAGGGCCCGAGTGCCATGATTTCAGATCTGAACCTATTATGTTTTCATGAATATATGTGAGTTCTTGATCCAATCTTGCAAGTCTATAGTCACCTACTATGTGTTATGATCCGGCAACCCCGAAGTGACAATAATCGGGACCACTCCTGGTGATGACCATAGTTTGAGGAGTTCATGTATTCACTATGTGCTAATGCTTTGTTCCGGTTCTCTATTAAAAGGAGGCCTTAATATCCCTTAGTTTCCAATAGGACCCCGCTGCCACGGGAGGGTAGGACAAAACATGTCATGCAAGTTCTTTTCCATAAGCACATATGACTATATACGGAATACATGCCTACATTACATTGATGAATTGGAGCTAGTTCTGTATCACCCTATGTTATGACCGTTACATGATGAACCGCATCCGTCATAATTATCCATCACTGATCCGGTGCCTACGAGTTTTCCATATACTGGTTCTCGCTTATTTACTTTCCCGCTCCTACTGTTACAATCACTACAAAATACCAAAAACATTACTTTTGTTGTCTTTACTTTTGTTGCCGCTACCACCACTATCATATTACTTTGCTACTAAACACTTTGCTGCAGATACTAAGTTTCCAGGTATGGTTTAATTGACAACTTAGCTGCTAATACTTGAGAATATTCTTTGGCTCCCCTTGTGTCGAATCAATAAATTTGGGTTGAATACTCTACCCTCGAAAGCTTTTGCGATCCCCTATACTTGTGGGTTATCAAGACTAATTTCTGGCGCCGTTGCCGGGGAGCATAACTCTATTCTTTGAATCACTTGGGATTTATATCTGCTGGACACTATGAAGAACTTGGGAGATCCAAAAACCAAGATCTATCCCTCAACTACGAGGGGAGGTAAGGAACTGCCATCTAGCTCTGCACTTGATTCACCTTCTGTTATGAGTAAGTTTGTGACACCTACATCTGCTTCTGCTATTCGTTCTGATATGTCGCTTGTTATTGGTGATGCCACTTCTGCTATGCATGATACTTATGATGAAACTGCTTCTATGCCTGATACTATTGTGCCCCTTGGTCAATTTCTTGATGAAAAAATTGCTAGGGCTAGAGAAAAAGAAATTATTGAATCTGAATACGATGATGATAGTGATGATGAAAATATGCCTGTTATTCCTGAGGGCTATCTTTTTGATATGGAATCTTCTGCCTCTATTTTAGCTTGCAAAGATAGATATGAGCTTAAGAGGTTATTAGTTAAATGGAACAAAGAATCACTTAGAGATAGAATGAAACCAGACCCTGCTTTTGCTACTTCACCTATATGTGTTCCTGATAAGGATTATGAATTCTCTATTGATCATGATATAATTACTTTGGTGGAATCTGATCCGTTTTATGGCTATGAATCTGAAACTGTTGTGGCACATCTTACTAAGTTAAATGATATAGCTGCCCTGTTCACTAATGATGAGAGATCGCGTTCCTTCTATATACTCAAAATATTTCCGTTCTCATTAAAGGGTGATGCTAAGATATGGTTTAATTCTCTTGATCCTGGTTGTGTGCGTAGTCTCCAGGATATGATTTATTACTTCTCTGCTAAATATTTCCCTGCTCATAAGAAACAAGCTGCTTTGAGGGAAATATACAACTTCGTGCAAATTAAACAAGAGTCTCCCACAAGCTTGGGGGAGGCTTCTCAAGTTACTTAATGCTTTGCCTGATCATCCTCTTAAGAAACCGATGCTTCCAGAGATTACCTGGATAGTTGTGCTGGTTCTCTTTTCAGGGAAAGAACACCGGATGAAGCTGAAATCTTATTGAATAATATGTTGACAAATGAAAATAATTGGGCACCTCCTGAGCCAGCTCCTGCTCCAATTAATGAGCCTATTCTTAAACCAACTCCGAAGAAGAGAGGTGTTTTATTTCTCAGTCCCGAAGATATGCAAGAGGCAAAGAAATCTATGAAAGAAAAAGGTATTAAAGCTGAAGACGTTAAGAATTTACCTCCTATTGAAGAAATACATGGTCTTAATTCACCGCCTGTTGAAGAAACATATGATCTTAATTATTTATTTACTATAGAACCTCCTGATCCCGATATCCCGACACAGGTAGTAAAGGTAAATTCTCTCTATAGATATGATAAAGCTGAAATTACTCCTACTAAAATTGCTAGTCAGTGCTTGGATGAGTTTGATAACTTTATGTTTAAGCAAGACGACTTCAATGGTTATTTTGGTAGACAACTAAAAGAAAATGCTTATATGATTAGATGCTTGCGTGATTATATGGCTAATATTAAAGGTGAACTTAAACTTGTTAGCAAACATGCTTCTATGGTTACCACTCAAGTAGAACAAGTACTTAAGGATCAAAAAGAAGTGCTTAATGAAATGAATAGTAAGAAAAATGATTATGCTGTTAGAGTGGCTACTAGAACTGGTAGAATGACTCAGGAACCTTTGTATCCTGAAGGCCACCCTAAGAGAATCGAGCAAGATTCTCAAAGAAATAATATTGATGTTCCTAGTTCTTCTAAGAAGAAGAAGAAGAAGAATGATAGAACTGTGCAAACTTCTAGTGAACCTATTGCTGAACCACCTGATAATCCAAATGATATTTATATGTCTGATGCTGAAACACAATCTGGTAATGAACATGAACCTGGTAAAAATATTAATGATGATGTTCATGATGATGCTCAACCTAGTAATGATAATGATGTAGAAATTAAACCTGTTGTTGATCTTGATAACCCACAATCAAAGAATCAACGTTATGATAAAAGAGACTTTGTTGCTAGGAAACATGGTAAACAAAGGGAACCTTGGGTTCAGAAACCCATGCCTTTTCCTCCGAAACCATCCAAGAAAAAGGATGATGAGGATTTTGAGCGCTCTATTGAAATGATTAGGCCTATCTTTTTGCGTATGAGATTAACTGATGTGCTCAAAACAAATCCTTATGCTAAATATATGAAGGATATCATTACTAATAAAAGAAAGATACCGGAAGCTGAGATTTCCACCATGCTTGCTAATTATACTTTTAGGGTTTTTATCACTTATGCCATCGGTTGTGTCCCACTACTCAGTTTTGCCACCAGGAATTTCAACTGCTCAAAAATGCCATCGCTTCGTTAGACACATGCTCAAAAATGCCACTAGGCATCATTATTGTGATCTCAAATCTCTTTTTCCATGTCATAATGACATAAATATCTTTGGATCAACATGTCAGCTCTCCCTCTATCTCACTACAATAAAGTGTGGGGTCCACTTGATCCCAACGGCATTCTTATTTTCCTGTAGAATTATTCGCTTGGTTACTCCTGATAAGTGGGGCCACACTTATCATTCCAGGTTTATTTTTTTTCATATAACATGGTCAATGGGTTTGATGTGAAAATAACAACGTCTAATGGCATTTTTTAGCAAACATCTAACGAAACAATGGAATTTTTTAGATATCTAATGGCATTTTTGAGCAAGCATCTCACGGTTCAATGGCATTTTTGAGTATGTGTAACTTCTAATGGCAAAACTGAGTAGTGAGACACAACTAGTGGCATAAATGATAAAACCCATACTTTTAAGGGTGGAATACCAAAGAAACTTGGAGACCCCGGAGTACCTACTATACCTTGCTCCATTAAAAGAAATTATATTAAAACTGCTTTATGTGATCTTGGAGCTGGTGTTAGTGTTATGCCTCTCTCTTTATATCATAGACTTGACTTGAATAAGCTGACACCTACTGAAATATCTTTGCAAATGGCTGATAAATCAACTTCTATACCTGTCGGTATTTGTGAGGATGTGCCTGTTGTAGTTGCAAACGTTACTATTTTAACGGACTTTGTTATACTTGATATTCCCGAGGATGATAGTATGTCTATTATTCTTGGAAGACCTTTTCTTAATACTGCAGGGGCTGTTATTGATTGCAACAAAGGCAATGTCACTTTTCATGTTAATGGTAATGAGCATACGGTACACTTTCCGAGGAAACAACCTCAAGTTAGTATCAACTCTATTGGAAAAATTCCATCGATTATATTTAGAGGTTTTGAATTTCCTCTTCCTACTGTCAAGAAGAAATATGATATTCTTATTATTGGGGACATGCATATCCCCATTGAGCTAACTTAGTGTTATTCGAAATTTCTCCGGCTTCATGATTATCGGAATAAGTTTATTAACAAGACTTGATCAACCTTGTTAGTGGATTCTTTTTGATGAGAATGAGATGGATGAAACTAGAAGCACAACCTTCGGTACCCTCTCTATATTTTCTGTTAATTAGTAGAAATAAGTAAAAATAGTATTTTTCTGTCTGTTTCCTGACTTATCAGTGCAATATAAAAATATCCCAAAAATAAAAGTCCTCAAAATGCCATGCCAATTTAATATGATTTTTTCGGCAATATTTGACGATTTACTGTGCAAAAATTACCGCGGGAGGAGCTGCCACCTGGTCACGAGGGTGGTGGGCGCGCCCCCTGCCTCATGGGCCCACGGTGGCCCTCCTCCACTTATCCCAGCACCCATCTTCTTCCTCTGTCTCACACAAACCCAAAAAACCAACTCAAGCATGAGTTCCAGCCACTTTTGCTGTGATTTTCGATCTCCTTGCTCAAAGCACCTCTCGCAAAACTGCTTGGGGAGATTGTTCCTTGGTATGTGACTCCTCCATTGGTCCAATTAGTTTTTGTTCTAGTGCTTTATTCTTTGCAAATTTGTGCTGCATAGGTGACCATGTTCTTGAGCTTGCATGTCAAATTTATATGGTTCTAAGTAGTTCTAATGCTTGATATAGGCTCTAGGCACTTGTAGGAGTAGTTGCTATCAACATTATTGAGTTTGGTTTACTTTTATTTTGAAGTTACTAAAAATTTCAGATTTTTTCAGAGAAAAACAATATGCTTAGGAAGATGTTCCAAGGTGGTTCTTCTAAGAAGCAAGGACCCAGGATTGCTATGCGCGATGCTGACGAGGATCCACCAAGAGACGCCCCAGTACGGCCTTGCGAATGGCCGTCGGAAAATTTTATGGACTGTGCGGGAATTAAAGAAGAATTCAAAGCATATTTGCGCAATGCCGGTCTTGAGGATTTTGAGGCTAACAAATGCCCCCAGTATCATGATCTCACAAGTTCATTTGTGAGGAGGTTTGAGTATTCATCTTCGCGTAATTCTCCTTTAGTCATGTTTGATCTTTATGACAAATCTTATACCATGGACTTAGAGGATTTCACTTCTGCTTGCAAACTTCCATCATGGGGTAGTGTTAGGGATCCCCCTAAATCTGAATTTAGAAACTTTCTTGCTAGTATAACTGTGGGGGAATCTAGAGATATAACGCAGGCTACCATAGGGAGCATTCACTTTCCTGCTATACATTATTTTTCTCTCTTCATCGGTAGATGCATAAATGCTAAGGATGAAGCATGTCACATGTGTGTCCCTGATCTTAGCATTCTTAGGAGTGTTGTGTTAGGAGACCAATCTTATCATATGGGAGCCATTGTAGCTCGTAGGTTGCATCATAATAGACATAATGGAGATTTCTTTGGAGGAATTTATGCAACCCGCTTAGCTCATTTTCTTGAGATAGACATTCGTGAGGGTGATATGGAGTTGCCTCCTGCATATTTAGATTATAACTCTATGGCTTCGCACCAGTTTGTCGAGAGGCCTGAATCACCTCTCTTATATCGTTTAATTTTTTATAAACGACGTGTTTTTCGTATTACTCTCCCTGCTCCTGCCTTCTTTGATTCACAGACAAAAGGAAGATATGTTATTACCAGAGAGGAGGCAGAAGAGTACGAGAGGAGAGCAGAG
The DNA here is from genome assembly GCF_002162155.2 of Triticum dicoccoides. Lineage (NCBI taxonomy): Eukaryota > Viridiplantae > Streptophyta > Magnoliopsida > Poales > Poaceae > Triticum > Triticum dicoccoides. Next base: position 471,107,273 of record NC_041382.1, on the reverse strand, counting down.
GCAGCTCGACTCCATGCTGCAGCACAGCAGGCGATAACCGTTGCACATCAGTACGACCCCAACAACTATTATTATGGATATCCGCCAGGCCAGCCGTGGCCATAGACCAACTTAGGCCAAAAGCCTAAGCTTAGGGGAGTACGTATTTCTCACCGACATTACATTTATGTTCACACACACTCATTGCTAGATGTCGGTGCTCATACTTTTTCACTGTGATATCCATGCTAGTTTATTTTCTTTTCCTGCTTTCTTCTTGTGTGTTTGTTAAACCTTAAGAAAAAACCAAAAAAATTAGTAGTAGTTTATTTTTTTCTGTATTAGTAATAATTAAAAAGAAAACCCAAAAATATTTCATGTTCTTCTTTTTGCTTGTTGGGAGCTTTCCCATGTAAATAGTTTTATTTCTTTTCTTTGGGGGTCAGTAGGAGAAGACCATAATTAAATTGTTGAAGTGGCTCTTATATGCATTATTGTTGATTTAACCAAGAGCCCATATTGCCTTGTCTTCTCCTGTTTATTCAATGCTCGCAGATTCCATCTTAGTCCAATGCACATACACTCTTATTATTATTCACACCGTTCGGTCATGCAAGTGAAAGGCAATTATGATGATATATGATGGACTGACTGAGATGAGAAAAGCTGGTATGAACTCGACCTTTTTTGTTTTTGTAAATATGATGAGTCCCTCGTTCTTGATTTAGCTTATTATGAATAAACATGTTTGCAATGACAATTAGAGATCATAGTTGCTTGTGCCATGCTTGATTAGCTATGATTTATAATGATTTACCTTGTGTGCTAACATGCTATTGAGATGATTATGATGTGGTATGATGGGGTGGTATCCTCCTTTGAATGATATTTCACGCATGTAGTTGAAACAAAATCAACATAGCCTTCACGATATTTATGTTCATGGTGGATTATATCCTACTCATGCTTGCATCCAATGTTTATTAATTTTAATGCATGTACATGGCTGTTGTCGCTCTCTAGTTGGTCACTTCCCAGTCTTTTGCTAGCCTTCACTTGTACTAAGCGGGAATACTGCTTGTGCATCCAATCCCTTAAACCCCAAAGTTATTCCAGATGAGTCCACTATACCTTCCTATATGCGGTATCTACCTACCGTTCCAAGTAAATTTGTATGTGCCAAACTCTAAACCTTCAAATAAACATTCTGTTTTGTATGCTCGAATAGCTCATGTATCAACCATGGATTTCCTTATCTTCCGTGTTAGGCGGGTTATTCCTCAAGAGGAGTGGACTCCGCTCCTCACTCACGAGAAAATGGCTGGTCACCGAGATGCCCAGTCCCATGCTTTATGCAAACCAAATCAAAATTAATTACAAACAAAACTCCCCCTGGGACCTGATGTATGTTGGAGGCACTCGTTGTTTCGAGCAAGCCATGGATTGATGCCTGTTGGTGGAGGGGGAGTATAAACTTTACCATTCTGTTTGGGAACCGCCTATAATGTGTTTAGCATGGAAGATATCGCCATCTCTTAGTTGTTACGTTGACAATGAAAGTATACCGCTCAAAATACAATTTATCTCTATTGCAAAACCGAGCTCTGGCACCTCTACAAATCCCCGCTTCCCTCTATGAAGGGCCTATCCATTTACTTTTATGTTGAGTCATCACCCTCTTATTAAAAAGCACTAGCTGGAGAGCCCAGCTGTCATTCGCATTCATCACTGTTAATTTATATTGGGTATGACTATGATTGGATCTCTTTTACCATGAATTACAATGTCTAGTCAGTCCTTGATCTTTAAAGGTGATATGCATTTATGTTTTGCGGTCTCAGAAAGGGCTAGCGAGATACCATCTTGTTATATCATATTATGATTGTTTTGAGAAAGTGTTGTCATCCAAGATTTATTATTATGACTTGCTAGTTGATTATGCTATTGATATGAGTAACCGTGAGACCTGAGAATTATTGCAAATGTGGTTAGTTATGATCTATGCTGAAAACTTGAATGCTGGCTTGACATAGTTACAACAACAAGAGCAAACAGAGTTTGTAAAAGTTATTCTTTCTTTCTTTCAGTTTGTCAACTGAATTGCTTGAGGACAAGCAAGGGTTTAAGCTTGGGGGAGTTGATACGTCTCCGTCGTATCTACTTTTCCAAACACTTTTTCCCTTGTTTTCGACTCTAACTTGTATGATTTGAATGGAACTAACCCGGACTGACGCTGTTTTCAGCAGAATTGCCATGATGTTGTTTTATGTGCAGAAAACAAATATTCTCAGAATGACCTGAAACTCCATGGAACATCTTAGAAAAAACAATAAAAAATCCTCGCCAAAGATGAAGACCAGGGGGCCCACACCCTTCTCACGAGGGTGGGGGCGCGCCCCCTACCTCGTGGGCCCCCTGTTCCGTCTCCGACTCCAACTCCAACTCTATATATTCGGAGAGAAAAAATCAGAGAGAAGAAATCATCGCGTTTTAAGATACGGAGCCGCCGCCAAGCCCTAAAACCTCTTGGGAGGGCTGATCTGGAGTCCGTTCGGGGCTCCGGAGAGGGGGATTCGTCGTTGTCATCATCATCAACCATCCTCCATCACCAATTTCATGATGCTCACCGTCGTGCGTGAGTAATTCCATCGTAGGCTTGCTGGACGGTGATGGGTTGGATGAGATTTATCATGTAATCGAGTTAGTTTTGTTAGGGTTGGATCCCTAGTATCCATTATGTTCTGAGATTGATGTTGCTATGACTTTGCTATGCTTAATGCTTGTCACTAGGGCCCGAGTGCCATGATTTCAGATCTGAACCTATTATGTTTTCATGAATATATGTGAGTTCTTGATCCGATCTTGCAAGTCTATAGTCACCTACTATGTGTTATGATCCGGCAACCCCGAAGTGACAATAATCGGGACCACTCCCGGTGATGACCATAGTTTGAGGAGTTCATGTATTCACTATGTGCTAATGCTTTGTTCTGGTTCTCTATTAAAATAAGTCCTTAATATCCCTTAGTTTCCAATAGGACCCCGCTGCCACGGGAGGGTAGGACAAAAGATTTCATGCAAGTTCTTTTCCATAAGCACGTATGACTATATACGGAATACATGCCTACATTACATTGATGAATTGGAGCTAGTTCTGTATCACCCTATGTTATGACTGTTACATGATGAACCGCATCCGGCATAATTATCCATCACTGATCCGGTGCCTATGAGTTTTCCATATACTAGTTCTCTCTTATTTACTTTCCCGCTGCTACTGTTACAATCACTACAAAATACCAAAAACATTACTTTTGTTGTCTTTACTTTTGTTGCCGCTACCACCACTATCATATTACTTTGCTACTAAACACTTTGCTGCAGATACTATGTTTCCGGGTGTGGTTGAATTGACAGCTCAGCTGCTAATACTTGAGAATATTCTTTGGCTCCCCTTGCGTCAAATCAATAAATTTGGGTTGAATACTCTACCCTTGAAAGCTGTTGCGATCCCCTATACTTGTGGGTTATCACTTAGTACGTCGTCTCCCCCACCCACGGGCGTGATGAGTCGCAGGATGAGGTGAAGCTTGCTTACAACGCCTTACGCCCGCTCCCTCGCCCATGCGCGCGGTGGCTCGCAGGACGAGGAGAAAATTTTACTACTCCCTCCGTTTACTCCTCGTCCCTACTACCTTGGTTATAGAGATTATATCATATTGTTTGGAATATATATGTCCTTTAGTAGATTTCAATATGAACTACTAGTACATACTCCAAACACTGATGTATATAGACGTATTTTAGAGTGTAGATTCACTCATTTTTCTCCGTATGTAGCACTCTCCCTCGCCCCTCGACCCTCGCCCACGTGGTGGACGTGCAGCAATTCATTTGGTCTCATATAGCCAGAACGATATATACTACAGTACCATTATTGCTCGACTTCCCGAAGAGGTGAAGAGCCAATCGCAAGGTTAATATTTTGGAGATGCCAAGCGCAAGGTTATAGGAGAACGAGTAGTAGGTGCCACGTCATTTATAAATAAAGTTTTTTTTCTTCAGTGGCACGTACGCAATATGATAGGTTCATATGGAGAGAAAAGGAAACCGCTCCACTATGTACATAGTCAGGACGGGCCAGCCTACACAGTTGCTTGCTAGGGTTGCTCTCTTCACACTCTCTTGCACAAAACGACTGTGGCCACATCTCTAACATCCCGGCGGATCACGTCCGCTTGGGGAAGGGGTGGATGCTTAGTGTAGATGCGGTGGCCGTCGCCGACGACGAAAACCCACTGTTGGCACATCCCGATTAGGGGTCCCCGCCGTTCTCTCTCACAAAGCCGATGAGGTTGCCTTCGTCCCTTTCTCACTGCCGCGACTTGGGCAGTTGCCGCCTCCCGCCGCCCTCCTCAAGGTTGAGCTACGTCCCTTAGGTACCACTCCCTTTATAGCCGGCTTGCACCACTGCTCCACCTGCCCACATCACTCCCTGTGGATATTTCTCTACTTCTTTGCCCCGCACATACCTCTACTGGCTTCTACGTACTGTATTCATGATGAGTTTATGTCTCATCAACTAGTCCCAGTAATCTTATTATAATCACGCTTGTTCAATTTCTTTGCCACAGGGATGCTCATCTCGATTTTGGTGAAACTGCACAAAATGATCTGATGGTCAAAAGGTTGCAAACTTCATTTATTAGGAAGCTCGAAGGTTGCCAGCAAATTGAAGCCTGGTCAGGGTTCACGGTTCAAGGGCTAGGGACTGCATGGATCATTTTTTTCTTTAGCTGCCTCTGTTCCAAAATAAGTGTCAACTTTAGTAGTAGTACAACTTTGTACTAAAGTTTGCACAAAGTTGAGAAACTTATTTTGGAACGGAGGGAGTACATATTTGCTATGATCTGTCAATCATTGAGATGCAATAGCATGCATGTTAGTCTCCTTTGTATTTGATGAAATGTTGCAACGAGCAACCTTGGACGCAAGATACATGTAATAGAAGCTGGAAGCTTCATAGCATTGTACAAATTTATCTCGCTGATAAATTACAGTACGTACTATACTAGTACTTCATCCGTTCCTAAATATAAGTCTTTGTAGAGATTTCACCATGAACCAAATGCGGATGTATATAGATGCATTTTAAGTGTAGATTCATTCATTTTGTTCCATATGTAGTGGAATCTCTACAAAGACTTATATCTACTAGTAATCGCTAGCCCCCACTACTAGGAATTCTCTATCCTCTCCTTGAGCCACGTCATCAAAATTGATGTCGCCGTTAGATGAAGTAAATTAGTCCATAATAGTCGTCTGATCTTGACGTTGAGAGGCTCCGCACTAAGACACATGCAAGCATGCAGAAATACCGTGCCACATGCATGTGAGTGGGTTTTAAATCACATCAACATGTCTACATGCAAGCATGCACCGGTAGCATGCATGTAAGTGAGCTTTTAAGTCCCATTAACATGTCAAAAAGAAAAATATAATCCCATTATGCAGTAGGAGTTGGCAGATCTTTTTTCCTAACATGGGATGATCTAAATGATGATGGTAGTTTATTTAGTTTGGCTACCACATTTGTCATGCGGTTATAGAGTTTTTTTTGTTCTATAAAATCGATATATTTGCGCAGAGAGATATACCGCTGTTCCGCGCCAACGCGCGGGGACTCATCTAGTAATATTTAGGAACGGAGGGAGTACTATGTAAAGAGTTAGGTGTCGCACGGTGATAGTGTGAGGTGGGCCATGTAATCACTGAGCCTGCGTGTTTTCACTGCTCTTGCACGCCTCCGCTGTAAGAATGGAGAAAATTGTAATCTAGTAGTAGTATACCTCCTTTCGCCGAAAGCGTGGGACATCCAGCAGTCCTACCACCTCGGTAATAAAGACCAATGCGCCGTCAAATCACATAGACCTAGCAGTAAGTTGGACGGATGAAGCAACCATCACTCTTGCACTAGTGAGAGGTCGCATCCGCTCTGCCCGGGCATGAATGCGGCACCGATTCTTCGGAGCAGCGCTGACCGTTTCGGGCGGGAAGCGCGCACGGGCGATGGAGGGGCTCTGGGTGGGCCAGGCTGGTCAGGAGTGGGCGTGCCAGCTGTCCGCATGTCCCTACCGGACACGCCCGGAAACGAGAGGATGCACCGACTCTCGCGGCTAAAATCGTACACTACACAACATCTTTCTGTAGGAGTAGGTCGATCTGTCGCTCTCTCTAACACACACACACACACACACACACACACACACACGCACCTTGGTCCCGTTGCACCTTCTAACGTGACTTATTACACCTAGACGAAGGGAGTAGTAAGTATACGAGATACAATGGCACACTGACTTAAGTCGAATACAAGTGCCCAAAATTTGTGTGCATGTTATAATAAGGATTCACTTAAAATATTGCGTGAGCGAACAGAGGGATCAATTGGACAGTGTTCCCGAGCAGTAGCGAGATGTGTGAGGTAAGATACAACGCTGGCGGCGCTGACTGTTTTGGGCGGAAAGCGCGCGCGGGCGAGGAGATGACTTTACTTGGAGAGGATGACAATGGGGACCCACCAGGTCCATAGCCTCACGTACGCAAGTGCCTCCTTATATATATATATACATATATATATATATATATATGTGTGTGTGTGTGTGTGTGTGTGTGTGTATAAAACTATACTCCCTCCGTCCAGGTGAATAAGTCGTATTAGAAGGTGCATCACGACCTAGGTGCAAGCAGATTGGTGGAAAAGAAGAATATTTCTCTCTTCTAAACACAACATTTAATCACATCAGTTAAGAGGATGCCTTATTAGCTACCCATGCAGGCCATCGTAATTCATAGCATACAAAGCGCTTTTATTTCTTGCCTAATAACCGCATGGACGTGCTGCATGCATTGGTCCTTGCCCGAGCAAAAAAAAGGGAGGAAAGGGGTTTCCACGGAAGACAACGAGGCAGAGGTGGAAGCGCTCGCTAGAGTAATTTATTTTGCTTCCCCCCGGTTTCCTGACATCACGGTCCCACACCATTGTCAACCTATGTAGTAGTAAATAAACGAGAGAATTGCACAAGAAGCGGGCGCAGCTAGGACCAAGCAGCTCGAGCAGTATTTGTGTTTTTGAGGTGTGAGCACTTTAGAGTTTTTCGATGTTTAGCCCGGATATTAATTTTTCTCCTCTGAACAACAAAGAAAACATCGCTATAGGTATTAACTGGGCGGGTTGTGGCCCATCTAGCCCAGGCCAGATATCCAGCCCAGATATTAATTTTTTTCAAGCTGAAAATGGCTAGCCCGGCTATACTATTTTTAGGAATACCCAGGCAAGGTCAAGTTGTTATTCTCCGCCTCGCCGACTGCAAATCTTTCCTAGGAGGGATGCATTAGGATTAACAAGAAAATGGGCTTTAAGAAATAATAAATGGGATGTAATTATAAAAACTGGGTAGTAACTATGAAAAAATGCACCAAACACGTGATTACTTTATAAAATATTATTTTTGGATATTGAAAATTTTAATTTCATTAATTGTTGCGAGCGCAATGTTTCATTGGATTTTTACGTAATATAAATTTATATTGAAATTGTATTTAATCTGACTAGAAATTTTGGGATAAAAATATTTCGGATCCCATCAAAATGTGGGCAATTTTATTGAATTCTGTTTTGAACGGTTGGTTGAAATGGGCTGTACTTTTAACAAAATGTAAATGGGCTGTAGTAATTTCCATTAGAATTCAAAAATGGGCTACACATTCTTACAAATCTCAAATGGGCTATAAGTTCTCTGCCACACACTTCTGGCCTTACTAAGTTGACGCGTCCCCTAAAAAACAGAGTTGACGCGTATGCAAGGCTTTGTCAACTTATAGTCGACACACGGTTCTAGCAGCAGTGGCCGTTCGATGTCCATCCAACGGATGCCATGCTTCTTCTTCAATCTCGGATATTCTAGCTTCACCCGCCAAAAAATGATTCCTCCCCTTGACATCTGGGTGCACCATTTCGGAAGCTGACCTGTGGGCCTACTAAGTTGACGTACCAAGGGCTTTGTCAACTTAGTCAATATAAACGATTCTAGCTGTAGTGATCGTATGATGTCCATCCAACGGTCGTAGTGCTTCTTCAACCTCTTGTCTTCTTGCTCCAGCCGCCCAAAGCAGCGCCGGTCGTGCCGCCTGCTCCTGCCTCCCGTGGCCGGCTGTGCTGCCGCGGAGGCCTCACCGCCCCCTACTATTCCCACCGCTGGCCAGGCCCTGCGGCGACAGCAGCCTCACACCGCAACTGAACGAGTGAACCCTCATACTCCTCTCTGCGTGGGCATCCACTGCCGCATCTTCACTGGCTCTGCGTCGTCCCCTTCCTAGGCCTCGCCGTCGTCCACCGCCCTGGTGCTCTCGGCGCGACGTGGTCAACATGGTCAAGGAACGACTTCCATCGGACGTGGACTGTATGTGGAGAGGCTGACAGCTGGGTCCACGGCGGCAGTAAGGAAGTGCCTCCTTATTACGCGGAAAATAATGATTCCTCCACCTGACAGTAGGGACCCACCGGACGGGCCGCCAGTATTTTGCGAAAAAAATCATTTCCCCATGACTGCTGGGACCCACCGGACGGGCCACCGTATTTCGCGAAAAAACGTTCCCCCCGCTGTCAGCTCGGACCCACCGGAAGTGCCTCCTTATTACGCACAAAAAAAAGAATACTCCCCCGGCTAGCTGGGACCCACCTTGCTGGGAGGCTGACTTGTGGGCCTACTAAATTGACGGGGACGAAGGGCCTTGTCAACTTAGTCAATATGAACGATTGTAGCTCCAATGACCGTACGATGTCCATCCAACGGCCGTAGTGCTTCTTCAACCTCTGGTCTTCTTGCTCCAGCCGCCCAAAGCAGCGCCGGTCGTGCCGCATACTCCTGCCTCCCATGGCCGGCTGTGCTGCCGCAGAGGCCTCACCGCCCCCTACTATTCCCACCGCTGGCCAGGCCCTGTGGCCATGGCAGCCTCACACCGCAGCCGAACCAGTGAACCCTCATAGTCCTCTCCGCGCAGGCTTCCATTGTCGTGTCTTCCCCTTCCCAGGCGTCGCCGTCGTCCATCGGCGTGGTGCTCTCCGCGCGGTGTGGTCAACGTGGTCAAGGAATGACTTCCATTGGAAGAGTACTGTACGTGGAGAGGCTAATAGCTGGGTCCAGGGCCACAGCCCAGTTTTTTGTGATTTTCCAAGTAAGTCGCTTTGTCAGGCCTGCTGGGCTGCAAATCTTTCAAGATGAGGAGAGCTTTCATTCTGCTGGCTGAGAAAATGGCCCATCAGTAATGAGAAGGGTTGTACATTTTTAAAACACATCAAACCGGCAATTAGTTTCAAATATCTTTTTTTCATTTCAAGATTTTAAATTACATTAATTTTTATGCGTGGAGAATTTGTTGGATTTTATATTGATATACATTTATTTTTAAAATCAGTTTGAATGTGAGTCGAAATGTCGGGATTAAAAATAGTTCGGAGCGCACCGAAATATGCAAAATTTCGTATAATTTTTTAACCGTTGCCACAATATGGGCTGTAAATTATTAGAAATAATGGCAGATGGGTTGTATGCTATTTTCCACAGATTTGAGGCTTTCCTAAAAAAAGGTTGACGCACAAGCACTGACTGTTGGATGTCCATCCAACGGCCGTCGTGCTTCTTCAATCTCTGCTCTTCCTGCTCCAGCCGCTCAAACAAGCGCCGGCGGGACTGCCTGCTCCCTCCTCCTCGCGGCCGGCTGTGTTGCCTCGCAGGCCTCACCGCCCGACCGTACTCCCATCGCTGGCCTAGCCATCCCTCTACTCACCCACACCTGTTGTTATTCTCCGGCGACGGCAGACGAACCAGTAAACCCTCATACAGTTGTACTCCCCTCCGCATGGGAAACAACTGTCGAGTCTTCCCTGCCTTCGTGTCGTCCCCTTCCTAGGCCTCTCCATCGTCCAACGCCCTGGTGCTCTCGGCGCGGCGTGGTCAACATGGTCAAGGAATGACTTGCATCAGACGTGGATTATACGTGGAGAGGCTGACAGCTGGGTCCACGGCCGCAGCAAGGAAGTGCCTGCTTATTACGCAGAAAATAATGACAGTTGGGACCCATCGGACGGGCCACTGTATTTCGCGAAAAAACATTTCCCCCTGACTGCTGGGACCCACCAGCTACATCTTCGCACACAAGGAAGTGCGTTCGGGCAAAAAAATAATTCGCCCCCTGACTGCTGGGACCCAGCATCTACATCTTCGCAGGCAAGGAAGTGCCTGAAAGTCGGGACCCACCTGGTCGAAGCGTACGTAGCATTGTCATTCTGGTCGCGAACGTGTACATACATACTGGTCGATGTAGAGGCGCGCACGTGTCGTAGTAGAAGCGCGCACGTGTCGTAGTAGAGGCGCGCACGTAGCATGTACACGTATGTACAACGGCCAGGGTGCAAGAAAGAAAATACGGCCACGTATGTGTACATACGGGCAGGGTTTCGAACGCCTACTCGCGCATACGTACGGCCAGGGCTCGTGTACATGGCTGGGTCGGAACGGAGAAACAGCATCGTCGTCGTGTTCATGGGGAGGCAACGAAATGTGTCGTGTTCATGGGGAGGCAACGGAATGCGTCGTGTTCATGGGGAGGCAACGGAACGGATGGGAGCCAATCGGTTGGGTCGGAATGGAATGCGTGGTCGTGTTCATCGGGAGGGCTTGGACGGAACAGGCGATGGAAACGAGGCCTGGCGTACCGCAAAACGGAGGAAACGGCCTTGTGTTCGATCGGCCACGTTCGAAACGGGATCCAGTTCATCGGGAGGGGTCTGGCGTACCACAAAACGGAGGAAACGGACATCCTATGGTCGAAACGGGGGTCCTGTTGATCGGGAGGGGTGTGGCGTACCGCAAAACGGACGAAACAGACTTGTGTTGGAGCTCTACGGTCGAAACGGGGGTCCTGTTCATCGGGAGGGGTGTGGCGTACCGCAAAACAGGACTCCAAGGGATACTGTTCATCTCCACCGTCGACCCCATCCAGCCTCCACGAGCTATTGTTCATCCACCGTCGACCTCCTCCAGCCTCCACCTGCGACTGTTCATCCACGGGCTCCTGTTCATCCAACCTCCACCGCGTGCTACTCCACCGGCTACTGTTCAACCAGCCCTCTCCACGGGCTCCTATTCAACCACCCCTCCACGGGCTACTATTCATCCTGCCCTCCACCGTCTACTGTTCATCCTGCCCTCCACGGGGTGGTCCTGTTCATCTAGCCCTCCACGGGGTCCTGTTCATCCAGCCCCAAC
>NC_041382.1:471090344-471095455 GCF_002162155.2 Triticum dicoccoides | reverse complement strand
CGCTCACTGTTCATCCAGAGGCAACATCGATCGGCTTTAGTTACCAGCAGTAGCGAAGGAATCACTCGATCGGGTTTAGTTAACAGCCATCGATCGATCGCTCGGGTTCAGTAACGTGTAGCCTGCAGTGCAATCGCTCGGGTTCAGTTAGAGCCCAACGCCTCGCTCAGGTTCAGTTAGAGCCAACTCCTCGCACACAGGCGCGTACGTGTACGAGAGAAACGCGCATCGCTCGGCCCCGACCTCCCACCGTAACCGGGAACTCCCCGAAATTTTCCTCGCCCTCGCTTCTACCACGGTTTTTCTGTCATGGACGGACCAAAGAATGTCATGCAGCTGCGTCTCCGACCCGCCCAGGAGGAAAAGCCCATTTTCTATCATGATTTTTTGTCATAGAAGTAGGAGCCCACCACATCTATGATGATATCGGGTTTTGTCACAATTATAGTCATAGAAGTGTCATATGTATGACAGAAAAAAATTTCGGTCGGCCCAAAATGTCAAGGATGTGTCTTTTTTCTGTAGTGTCAGAATGGTCGTGGTGACCCTTGTCAAAAAGAGCTGGACGGGGGGCTGGGCCCTTTATCTGTAACCAGGCAGATGTGATTCTCCGGCAGGCACAAGGGGCGCCAGCAAGGTGTCTTGACGGAAGGACTCGTTTATTTACTCTAAGGAGGCATTTCGCCTCCGCACGAACATACACGTGCACGAGTTACCAGTAGGACTAGACTTTTTCATTAATATGCTGATGCAAATACAAAGTGTACAGGATACAAGCATGGGCTCGAGAGATTACATTATATAGAAATTAAGATTTGGCAAGTGCCTACAATTTAAGGAAAAAGATAGGTTCCCCGTGATCTCCTTTCTTGCCCCTTTCCTCCCAGGTGTGGTAGGTGAAGACAAAAAGAGAACGGAGGGGAGCGCGCCGATGGAGAGCTTGATGAGGAAGACCCTCGGCATGGCGCGGGTCCGAGGGAGGGGGGCGGCATAGTCAGTTGGAGTCGGAGTCGATGTCCTCCCGCTAGACGCCCTCGTCGTCGCTGTCGCTGTCCTCCTCGTCACTCCCGCTCGAGGAGGAGGGTTCGCTGTCAGTGGAGCTCTCCGCACAACACCTCAAGCGAGTTCCCAAGAGACCGAAGACCTTGATGGAGAGCAGGTTGTCCTCCATCAATTTAAATTGTAGGATGAGCCCCTCGGACAGGCTATGGGCACGGGTGAAGGTCTTCCATCCACGGTAGAGATACATAACGTGAGGGGTTGGGAAGTCGACGTCGACCCACATGCTGCCATTCCTGCAGCCCCTCATGTGCAGCCTCAGAGCCTGAGGCGGATCAAGCTCCATCTCCCGAGAAAAAAGAGTGGGGAGATGAAGACGGCCGCGCACTAGCCCACGCAGCCTGACGTAAAACTCACGGGGCTGGTCTCCGACATGGCCCTCCATTGGAAGGGCCGCAGGCGGAGGCGAAGCCAGTGCGCCGCCCCCTCCTCCTCATCCCCAAGCGCCACGACGGCCTCGGCCTTGGCCTCTCCCCCTCCCTCTCCCTCTCGTGGCCGGCTCCGCTGCCACGAGCTCTTGGGAAGGAAGGGCGCGCTGTCGAGCGGAGGCCCTCGTCGCCACCATCGGAGCACTAGCACGCCCTCTCGCCATGACGAAGGGAAGGAAGGAGTCGAGGCGGAGGAGATGAGCACCGAAGGATTGAAGGTCGTCGTCCCCTTCCCCTCCTTCTTATAAAGGGGCGGGGCCGAGGCTCGGCCGCCCCGCTCGACCAATCCAGCCGCCAAGAGGCGCGGGGAGTCGGGCCCGACCTGCTACTCCAATAAGCGACGACCCAGTTTTCCCGCTTCCACATTATGGCATGTGCCCTCCGCGTCCACCACCTACCCTCCTCGAGGCATGAAGGACATGTGGCAAGTCAACCGGAATCAAGAGGACGACTGAAGTGACCACATTCCACCCCGTGACCGTGGGGCGTGGGCACCTTGAAGGCTGCGACCCGAGTCCACTTGGTAAATGAGCCGCGCCCCTGCGTTTTCCTCCCTTTTTTGGGGAAGGCGCGGGCCACCTCTTTACCATTTAGTAAGATGTGATGCACGAGGGCAGCAACTGCCCCACGCATGACCCCCAAGTCACGCACGACCCCCATGTCGTGCATTCAATGCGTGTCGTGGGGAAATGCGACAGGCGAGGGAGTTACAGCAGTAAAACTCGGCCCCGCATGCCCACTCACCATTTTGGGCCTAGCCCAACAATGCGTCGCGCTTATGTATGGCCCAGGCCTTGGGGCTCCTATCGGTGCACAAAAGGAGGGGTCCTAGTTTGTAAGCTTTTACTTGTGCACGGACAGTTGGAGGCATGCCTGCGGCCACACCTAGCGGGGCAGAGGAAGGAAGCAAAGCCACAAGACAACCAGAACAACGCCAAGCCAGAAACACGAAGAGTAGAGGGGCGAGGTAGACTCAAACTTACCCAACACCAACATTGCAGCCACCCTTGAGCCTGAGAGTTTCGACGCCATCGACAACATTGAAACCAAGGCTCGGGAAGTGCCTGCATGGTGGCATGCAAATCTTTGTGGAGACCAGAAGCACACAAGACTAGATGATGACCAGAAGACGACGATCCTCGGGAAGACCCTTGCCAAGGATACCCACGAGACCACCGGCAAGACCCTTCCTCGAGACGACCAAGATGCCGCGGCAAGACCCTTGACGGGGCCCCAACAAGACTCTTTCCGAAAACATCCGCGGGGCCGCAGCCAGGCCCACGTTTGCCAAGACTCCACCACCGTCCCCATGTAGGTGCCAGCCCACCAGCTAGGCAGGCGCCTGCATGGTGACGTGCGGCCTCTAGGATGACTCGGCAAGCACCTGCGTGGTGGCATGCAGATCTTCGTGAAGATTCAGCCATCGCACCAACTCAACAGTCAGCCAACGTGCCACTACATGCCTCGTCAGTTCGGACGCGCGTCAAAACCAGGTGAGGCAGCGACAACTGGGACGAGCTTTCTTGTCGTCCCCGATAAAGCAAGAAGGGCATGTCGGCAGCGCATTAAATGCATTTGTCCTACGGTGCCAGGAGATAGACTCGATTACTATATACCTTTCCACCTCCTGTGTGCCACTGTGGCAGCCCCTTTTGACTATAAAAGGAGGCCCACGACATACTGAGAGAGGATTCGGATTTTTTGGATGACGCACGCACCGTAGCTAGTTCAAGAACTCAAGAACACTCAAATATACACCAATGCAGGACTAGGGTATTACGCATCCTTGCATCCCGAACCTAGGTAAACGATCCACGTGCTGGCTTCTAAACCCGCTCTTTGCACAACCTCGCGCCCACCAATCATAGGAAAAGGGGATCCCAGTGATCCCATAGGTGTCATTTCCCGACATTGGCCAAGATATATATGACCAGGATCGTATGTCTGCATGGAGTTCCGAGGACCATTGTATCAGATAGAGGAACACAGTTTACCTCGAAGTTTTGGAATTAGGTGCACCAGACTTTGGGTACCAGGCTAGAGTTCAGTACAACCTTTCATCTGCAGATAGATGGACAGACCGAGAGAGTCAATCAGATTCTGGAAGACATGTGGAGAGCTTGCGCGCTTGATTATGCATCTAGTTGGGACGATAATATTCCCTATGCAGAGTTCTCATACAACAACAGTTATCAGGCTAGTTTGAAGATGGCCCATTTCGAAGCTTTGTATGGAAGAAGGTTCAGGACACCGTTAATGTGGGATGAAGTCGAAGACCGTCAGTTGTTCGGACCAAATCTAATCAAGGAGTCTGAAGAGAAGGTTAAGTTGATTCGTGATAGACTGAAAGTAGATCAGTCCAGGAAGAAGAGTAATGCCGATACTAAACGCAAGGAGGTAGTCTATGAGATTGGAGATAGAGCATATCTCCGTGTGTCACCACTCCGAGGAGTTAAACGATTTGGAGTTAAGGGAGAGTTAGACCCGAGATTTGTAGGACCGTATCGAGTTCTGGAACGTATGGGAGACGTTGCCTACAAGTTGGAGTTACCTGAAGGATTGTCAGGAGTTCACGATGTGTTTCATGTTTCCCAGTTGAAGAAGTGCCGTGCTGAACTCGCTGATATTCCTCTGAGTGATACAGTGCCCCTGGAAGAAATTCAGTTGGAGAGTGATCTAACCTACGAGGAGCAACCCGTCAAGATTCTCGAGTTTGCCAGCCGAGTTACACGCAGCAAGGTTATAAAGTTTTGTAAAGTTTAGTGGAGCCACCATACCGAGGAAGAAGCCACCTGGGAGCGAGAGGGAGACCTACGGAAAGACCATCCACATCTATTTTCTAGCCAACCCGAATCTCGTGGGCGAGATTCATTTTAAGGGGGTAGGTTTGTAACATCCCAATTTTCAATTTGGATGTTATACATAGGACATCATATGCATAGCATATTTTATTTGCATTTTGGTTGAGATCCTAAAAATCTTAAGCAACTCAAGGACCCAAGGAGAGAGTTGGAGATTTCATAATTTTTCATATTTGAATTTTTCAAATTTAAAAAGAGGATCAATTTGATTTTAATATTTTTCTCTCCAATCATTTCCAATAATAAAAATAAATGAGAAGATAAAATGACTTCTTGAAAAGAGAGGAATATTGGACAAGAAATTTTAAAATCAAATTAATATTCTGTTTGTACTTTATTAGCTATTTCATTTGAATTAAAAAATATGCATTTTTGAAAATTGCATTTTAGGCCAGAAAAATGGTCACCTTGTCCTAATATTAGGTTTCGACGGTGAAAATTAATTCTGGTATTTTTACAATTTTTTATATTTTATTAGGATTTTTCTTTCCGGCGATTGTTTTTTAGAAAAAAACTTTGTCGCTTGACTGGGCCGAAGGCCCGGCCGAGCCGTCCTGCCACGCGCCGCCTCCCGCTCGGGAGAGTCCCGCCGCCGCCCGCTCGCCGAAGTCCGAGCCGGACTCCGGGTCCGCCGCCGCCAGCCCTCTCCCCCAAGTCGCCCCCCGCCCCCTTTATAAGCCGCCCCAGCCCCGTCGCCTCCTCCTCACCCCACCACCGCAGCCGCACCCGCATCACGCCGCCCGCCGTCGCTTGCTGCCGCACC
>NC_041382.1:470950073-471090185 GCF_002162155.2 Triticum dicoccoides | reverse complement strand
CGCTCGCTGCCGTGTGCCGCGCCGTGCCCCGTCGCCGCTGCCGCGCCGCCGCTGCCCGCTGCCGCACACCGCCTCGCCAGAACCCACCGCCGGTTTTCGCCAGTTTTTAGGTAAAAACCTAGATCGATTTTTTTAGGGTTTCGACGGTTAATTTTTTTGTTTTTTTTCATTTTAGTTTTATTTTATTTAGCATACGTTCACCGGTTAACTTCTTTTAACGAATGCTTTTCGTTCATTAGTTCTTGTTAGGGAACGTTCGTTCTTTAGAGTTTTTCTTTTTTCTTTTATTTTCGGCTAGAGACCTATACGTGAATACTTTTATCACAGATTAGCCCGTGATCTTCAAACCCTCGCTACTTTTTGCTCGTTCGTCCAAATCCAGTGAAACCAATGCCAAAATCTTTGTCTTGTTCCCCTCTTTCCAGATAATCAAGTTGAACATGGTTTTGAAAAATTAAAATTTGGTTTCAAGAAGATTTGAATTCGAACTTCTTTTGATCGTAGTTTGAGTTTCGTAGCTCCGATTCGATTGATTCTTTTTGCAAATCGAAGCTCTTCAGTTGAACTTTCAGTTTAAATCTTTTCTTTTGAGTTTTACCCAGGCATCATATGCCTGAGTTCTTATGTATGCTATTGTTTGTTCACAATAGAGTTTACGGAGTGCAAAGCGTGCTACTACGAGTCACTAGGGTTTGCAGATCGTTAGCAAGGCAAGTAACAGTTTGATCATATCTCTTTATTACCCAGTTGTATGCATTAGTTCCAATAGTCAAACATTGCATGAGTAGGACTTGTTTAACATGTGGGTATTGGGAAGTGGTTGATGAGGTAGAACCTATTGTCTTTTATTCAAACCCTGGGTTGTTACTACATTATGCTTATACTGCTATGCTATGCTCATAGACGTGGGTTGGTTTGAGTGATCCATGACAGATGTGAGAGTTATTGTTAATTAATGGTTAAACTTAAGGTGGCTACTTTAATACACATCTGGGTGGATTGGTTGCGGGCAGCTGGAGAATCCAGTGTTGTCCTAGGATATCCCGGAGTACCCGTGTGATCATCCTATGGTTTTCCAGCTAGGCTCAAAGGGATCATAAGATTATTCATGCTAGAAACATCCATGTGCAGCCACAAGCCATTATGGGCTCTAGCATAGTTGAGTAAGTTGTGTGACTTCTTTCAGTGGTAGGCTAGCAGATGTAGGGGAAGTAGGTGGTACTGTCTACCCAGAGTAAAGAGTTAATTCTTTAGAAAGACTGTGTCTCAGTCATCCGTTTCTCAAACACCGTGTAGTGCGAGAAATCCGACGGAGCAGATCGTGTCTTGTGGGGAAAAGTGCACAAACCTCTACACAGTGTGTAAACTAATCATGGTTAGCCGTGTCCCCGGTTATGGACATCCTGAGTATCTAGTACTTGTATTATTATGTTGATCTCATCACTCTGAGGTCGGATCGCTACAAGATGGTATCAGAGCACACGCTGACTGTAGGACGCGACCAGTAAGATACGCCATAGGACCCTCTCCACTACTCCTTTCTGACTCTTCTCCATTTCTACTATATAGATGGCGGACCCAAGGAACAAGTTTGCTCAACCAGATGAAAACACTCCTTTTGGACGACACTTGAAGGAAGCCACTAGGTACCTAAGCATCGAAATACCAACCTTCACCAGGACCTACACCGCCACTCTACCTGAAGAGGAGCGCTTGATGATTCGAGTACATGTTCTAGGAAGGACATTCACACCAGTTACTGAGCCCATAGAGTTTTCCTTTAATGCACCAACCTGGAGTCTAGGAAAGAGCATGGCAGCCCACATCACCATGGAATGCATTGGCGAGGTATACAACATGGATCTTAAGGACACCATTTACTAGATATGTGGACACCGAGATGAGCAATGGGAGATGATTTACGCCAAGAAGGACAAGTCCATTGCAGCCTACATCCAGGAGTTGAACCAACACATTCGTCGTCAGGAGAACCAGATGTGCGCCAGCATGATAGACATGAAGAAGGTGATGACTAGGAACATGGAGCTAGAAGAGGAGCTCAAGTTTACACTTGATGGATATGAAGAGGAAATTGCAGTGCTACTGGAGAAGAATGAATACCTGAAGAAGAAGCTAGGAATATTCATGGGAGATCCCGCACCTGAGGAGGACAACCACCCCAAAGACTACATCATCATCGACGACACCGACTCCGACCCCGATAGTGATGATGATTATGAAGACGAAGCTGGAGCAGATATCATGGAGTCTTCCTCCGATCAAAATTTCTAGTCGACCACCATATTATCAGTAGTATTCCCCCATGTATATAGTAGTATTCCGAGTATTTTGTAACGGTAGATTAGATCGATTGTATGCCCTTGTTTGAATTTAGTGATGTGAATGAATGTGTTTGTCTCATGTGCATATGGGTAGTGATTTCCCTTTATACCTCACTCTATTCTATTCTCACCCCTAGACCTATCAAATGCCTCCGAGACGTGACCCCGGATTTGTTTTCCCACCAGAGCTCACCCAGTTGATCCAACAACAGAATGCCTTGATGCAGTTGCTAGTCCAGAACCAAGGCAACAACAACAACAACAACCCACCGCCACTACCTCCAATGGACAACTTAGCCCGTTTTCTGAGATTGAATCCGCCAGTGTTTTCCAATAGCACCGAGCCGATTGTTGCTGATGGCTGGCTCTATAGGATTGGAAGGGAGCTGACCACCGTAGGTTGCACAAATGCTGAGAAGGTGCACTTTGTCGCACATCAATTGGATGGACCCGCACCCTCATTGTGGGAGAATTACACCGCCACTTCCCCATAGCCAATGCCACATGGGATCAGTTTCAGCAAGCTTTCCGCACAGCCCACGTCTCAACTAGAGCTATGAGCATGAAGAAGCATGAGTTTCACTACTTACGCTAGGGAAATCGTATTGTGGGCCAGTACGTGGATGAGTTTAGTAAGTTAGCTCGTTATGCCCCGGATGATGTGGCCACAGATGCCGCAGAGCAGGAGAAGTTTATGGAAGGGCTGGATGATGGGCTGAGTATGCAGTTGATGGTGGTATTATTCACTAACTACCAGGAGTTGGTAGACATGGCCCTCATGATTAATGCAAGCAGCAGCAGATAGAGAGCCGCAAAAGGAAATATGGACAGGGGAAGTATAATTCTGGAGCTCAGCAGAAGCCTCGCTTTACCCCGAACTCGGGAGGACATACCCATCATAACCATGGTGGCCACACTCACAATGGAGGAATCTCACATAATCATAGTGGCCCTAAGAACGGTAATGAGAATGGAGGAAACAACAGTAAGATTCGTTTCAACCCCACTACACCCGCTAAGAAGGATCTCAGTCACATTACTTGTTTCAAGTGCGGGAAGACTGGACACTATGCCACCGAGTGTCCTAAAGCAAAGAATGGGAATGACAATGGAAGCTCAGGGAAGAAGCCAAACCCCTTCACCAGAGGTCAGGTGAACCACATCAACGTAGAGGAAGTTGAAGAGCAGCCTGACACAGTAATTGGTAAGTTTTTGATTAAGTCATTTACTACTCTCGTTCTTTTTGACACTCGTGCATCACACTCATACATATCAAGGGGATTTGTGGACAAGTTTAAGTTGCCAACCTTAGACCTTAGGTCATCCATGTTAGTAAGCTCGCCAGGAGCAGAGTATATGGCCAACTGATGGTGTGATCGGTTACATTAACCATTGGTAGCTGTGTTTTCCCCTCAGACCTAGTAAATATGGAGTCACAAGGATTGGATATAATACTAGGCATGGATTGGCTATCTAAGTAGGGAGGAAACATCGACTGTGTTAGTAAGTCAATTTTACTCACCACCCTGTCGGGAAAAAGGATCAAGTATGTATCTAGGCATGCGCCAAGGAGGACCAAAGTAAATTCCCTCTCGGGAGTTGTTCAGGAAGAAGTGCATGTTGTGAAGGACTACCCGGATGTGTTTCCAGACGAATTACCGGGCATGCCACCAGATAGAGACATAGAATTTTTTATAGAGTTGTTACCAGGCACCGGACTAATATCGAAGAGACCGTATCGGATGCCCGCAAATGATCTGGAGGAAATTAAGAAGTAGATTAAGGAGTTACTAGAGAAAGGTTATATCCAACCAAGTTCATCACCGTGGGGAGCCCCAGTGCTCTTAGTTGATAAGAAGGATGGATCTTTGAGAATGGTTGTTGATTATCGGACATTGAATGAAGTGACGATCAAGAACAAGTACCCACTACCGATGATCAATGATTTGTTTGACCAGCTGCGGGGAGCTAAAGTAGTCTCCAAGATCGGTCTTCGATCAGGATACCACCAGTTGAAGATCCGAGAATAGGATATACCTAAGACAACTTTTACCACAAGGTATGTGCTATATGAGTACACAATCATGTCTTTTGGATTGACTAACACCCCTACCTATTTCATGAGTATGATGAATAAGGTGTTCATGGAGATTTTGGATAAGTTTGTTGTGGTGTTCATTGATCACATTTTGGTGTACGCGAAGAATGAAGAGGAACACAAGGAACATCTGCGATTAGTTCTCAAGAATCTCAGATAACATCATCTATACGCCAAGTTTAGCAAATGTGAGTTTTGGTTCAAGGAAGTTGGATTTCTTGGACATGTTATATCAAGAGAAGGTATAGTGGTAGACCCTACCAAGGTTCAGTCTGTCACTGAGTGGTTGGCACCCACCTCAGTAGAAGAGATCCGCAGTTTTCTGGGACTCGCAGGATATTATAGGAGGTTCATTGAGAATTTTTCCAAGATTGCGAAACCCATGACAGATTTGTTGAAGAAGGACACCAAATTCAAATGGAATGAGGAATGTGAGGCCAGTTTTCAAGAGTTGAAGAAACGTTTGGTTACAACCCTAGTACTAATTCTTCCGGATATACGCAAGGATTTCCAAGTGTATTGCGACGCTTCTCACTTGGGACTTGGAGGTGTACTTATACAAGATGGAAGAGTTGTTTCATATGCCTCACGGTAGCTTCGACCTCACGAGTTGAATTATGCCATGCATGATTTGGAGTTAGCAGCCGTAGTGCATGCGCTCAAGACCCGGAGACATTTTCTTATTGGAAACCGTTGCGATGTGTACACGTATCATAAGAGTTTGAAGTATATTTTCACGCAGAAGGAGCTGAATCTCAGGCAGAGGGGATGGTTGGAGCTCATAAAGGATTATGATATGAAGTTGCATTATCATCCAGGAAAGGTCTATGTCGTAGCAGACGCTTTGAGCCGCAAGATTATGTCAATACCCTCGTAAGTGGAGGATTATCGCAGGAGTTAGTTAACGATCTCAAGGAACATCATTTGATGATAGTTCCAAGAGGTTTTGTTGCAGTAATGGAGGTTCAGTCCACATTATTGGAAAAGATTCATGAAGCTCAAAAGGATGATTAGGAAATTGCTGAGATAAAGGAGAAGATGAGTAAAGGAAAAGCCAAGGGTTTTCGTGAGGATGAGCACGAGACTTTATGAATTGAGGATCGTGTATATGTGCCCAGTAATGCGGAGATCGGGAAGTTAATACTTCAAGAGGCTCATGACTCCCCATACTCGATTCACCCCAGAAACACCAAGATGTATTTGGATTTGAAGGAACATTTCTGGTGGACTGGTATGAAGAAGCATATTGCCGAGTATGTAGCGGTATGTGATGTATGCGAGAGAGTTAAGACAGAACACCAGAAGCCAGAGGATTACTTCAGCCTATGCCGATACCCGAATGGAAGTGGGATAAACTTGGCATGGATTTCATCACCAGATTACCCAGGACACGATCAGGTTATGATTCCATCTGGGTAGTAGTTGATCGCTTGACCAAAGTGGCTCACTTTATCCCAGTGAAAACTACTTATACAAGCGCGAAGTTGGCCAAGATATATATGACTAGGATCGTATGTCTGCATGGAGTTCCGAGGACCATCGTATCAGATCTTCGAATGATGGATCGGTAGTGTTATGCAGATAAAACATGCACGATGGCACGATATATCATTGTTTTTAACTGGCCTATTACAAGGCATCTGACTTGCCAAAAGGGATAAGTGTTTAGCATCCCAACGCTATGGCTGGTAAACCGGCTCCTGAAGTAAGACTTCTAGTCTTGGCGGGTCGAAGCCTCCGGGTCATCCTACGTTTCTTCTTCTTCTTCTTATTATTATTATTATTATTATTATTATTCTCCTTGATTATCCATTGGCTGGAAGTCAGGCGTAGCCCAGTTGATACCGGTCAAAGCTCTAAACACAGCCTTGTCGTCTATAAGACTTGATGGATCAATATTAGAAGTGAAGGTATGCTTACAAGTCGGCGGGATGAGATCCACTTCTTGATGAACTAGCGCTTTCACCTTCTTCTTCTTAGCATCATAAGCCACCTGGTATTGGGATAGATTTGTTTCTTTGGCCAACTTGCTTGCTACTGGACGCATTTCCCTTGCTATTTGTGCAAAATCGTCAGCGTTGAAGGGAGAGCCATCTTCTTTCACGCTGGGGCAGCCATTGGCTAAATGCTCTAGATCAAGATCTGCTTGCCATGCCTTTGCCTGGCTTAGGGCAGTCATGGCGCTGGCTCTGGTGGCTAATCACTTTAACTCTTCAATCCTCTGGGGTATCACCAATAGCTTCTCCAGTGTTTCCTTGATGAGGATGGTTTGATGTTTCTTATGAATAGCAGCAGCGATTATCCGCTGAGCGCCAGTGTATAGCTGCTCTACCAGAGTATAGACAGCCTTAAGCTTGATGCGCATGTGTGAACCCAACTTTGTGCTTCTGGAGCCTGCATCAGTAAAATTATTGGTAAACTGGCAGATGATTATGACATACTAATGTGCAAGGGAGAATATTTTGTTACTTACCGAAGATGGCCGATGTCATGCTACTGATTTGATGCTTTAAACTGGACAACACATGAGTTACTGGTTTAAGAGCTCCTTCGGCATCTTCCGCTCTTTTTAATAAAGCTGCCTTCTCGGTCTCCTAGCCGATTCTATTAGTACTAAAGTTTTGTTTCAACTGCTCAATGTTTTCCAATGCAGTCTTCAGCTCTGATTTTGCTTTTGAAGTCTCAGATTGTTGAGTTTGAATATTGGCCCTCAAATCCTTGACTTGGGATTCCTTCTCATTTAGTTCAGCCTGCGACATGAACAACATGGAAGGTATTATGATCATGATTATTTTTGAAGTCCCAAGCACAATACAAGTATTTTCCTTGGCACTTGGGGGATAATGACTATTGCTCTTTTCAAGACAAGTTTATATGATGACCCGGGTAAAATGATATGATCCGGCTTATAAAGCTACATGCTTGGGTTTTATTTTCAGCCATGGTGATAAGTCCCGGCTTATTCATACTGATTAAACCGACCCTTGGGGGCTACAGGTGCAAAGTTGATCACTGCTAATTGAAGTCCCGGCTTAACTTGATAGTTTAAGCCGGCCCTTGGGGGATACTAGTTTTGATCTTCATTCATTTATGACTATCTAAAAGTCTACAGTATATTTAATTCCATCACATTTTATAGACTTGGCGGCTGATATATGTATATTTATGAGGAGGATTGGGCTGGATTACCTCAAAGTGCCCCTTCATCAAGTTTACCAAGCCGGCTTCGAAGTCACGGCTGGTGTGAAGGCGGTTCAAGTAACCAGAGTGAATCTCTTGAGCACTAAATTGATAATAGCCTTCCAAGTCAACTTTCCATTTGCCCTTGTCAACGGTAGAGAACTCTTCCTTGGCATTGTGTTTGGACAGGGCAATGGGATTGCCTAGGGCCTGATAAGCCATCCCAGTAATCATTACATCATCCTCTTCTTGAGCCGGCTGAGCAGGTCTGGGCGGTTTATCATTTCCTGGATCAACGTCCAGGGCATCTTGCGTAACGGGGTGTTCCTCTGGAGGGGAATCATCTATAGCATCTTCTGACACTTGATACAAAGTCTCGGTTGTGGCATGTTTTTCCAGATCAACATTCTTGGGCTCTTTAGCCGATTCACCAATCTTCTGCTTCTTGCTGGGCTTTGCCATAGCGCTGAAAAGGAAATACAAGACAGAGTTAATATGACAAGCAAATGCATGATTCAAGATGGATAATCTTAACATTCTTACCCAGGCACGGTCTTGAAGGCTGGGATTTGAGTTTCTGTTGAGTCGCAGAGGAGGAATGAGATGTTCCCTGATAGTTTGAATCAGATGGGTTAAGAGGTAAACGAAAAAGACCCGCCTTGGGATAAGCTAAGTTAGAAATATTTGAAACCTCTAGTTGACGCTTGCGAGGTGCTGGTGTGTTGGGTAAGCCGGAGGAAAGGACTCCTCCGCCGCTATTCTAGGTTGTGCGGCAAGCTTCATGTTGCTGCTTCTTCAAAATAAAGTTGGGATCCAAGTAAGCTAAAGGGTGAGAAAATCTTACTTTCCAGGTTGCTTGTCGAGTTTTCCGTGTTGGCAGAGGTTCTGAGCCGGAGGAAAGAGTAATTACCTCTTCATCATCTGCACGCCTGGCCTCTGCATCATCCTGATAATAGTCATTATCAATAAGATGTACAAAAAATGGGCCAAGGGAATCAAGTTTACCTCCGACTCATCATCATCATCATGATGATCATCCAAGTTGAACAACTCAGCAGGATTGGTCTTCTTCTTGGCAGCCTATTTGATAGCTTTGCTCTTTGTCCGGGTCTTCTTGACCGGCTTATCTAATTTCTTCTTCCAGAAAGAGGAATCGACCTGCGCAAATAAAATGGGTTATGAGAAAATAGTCTGAATTAAAGACAATGCTTAAACCGGAAATAGCTTAAAAGCTTACAGCTGGTGGTTGATTGAGAGCGCAAAAAGGATCTAGTCCAACTTTGCTATAATCTTCCAGACTCTCGTTTATTGATGTCCTCTTCAGTCATCTCTATCTGGCAGTGGCGAAGTGGATATTTCAAGTCCCTAGTGTACTCACACATTAAGCCGGGTTGGCAGCTTAGGGTCAATATCCTCCATGAAACCCAGCACCGGACAAGGTCGATGCTGGTTAAACCATTAGCCATGAAGGCTCTAATTTTTGAAAAAATGGGCGCATGCGGTCTAGCAGAGGATGCCTCTTGCTAAGCCGGCTAGCACAATAACCCGACAGAGGATTTTCTCCTTCTAGAGAAGTGTCTTTGCAGTAAAACCAGGTTTGGTTCCAGTCTTTGGGATGACTGGGCAGAGTGGCAGCTAGAAAAGTGGCTTCTTTTCGCCGTTGTATAGAGATGCCACCTAGCTCTAGGCTAGGCCCATCGGTGAACTCGTTCTGCTGGTTTAAATAGTAAAATTCCTTGAATAGATCTATGGTGGGCTCCTGTTGAAGGTACACCTCACAGAATACTTGAAAGTTGCATATGTTTGAAACCGAATTTGGTCCGAAATCTTGTGGATGGACCTTGAAAAAATGCAGCACACCATGGAAATTTTTTGAGCCAGGAGGACTAAAGCCCCGAAACATATGATTAGTAAAGATTATTTCTTCACCATCCATGGGCTCGGGAGGGGTTTTTGTGCCTGGCACCCTCCAATAGATGACATCTTTTTTGGCTAGGACGCCTATTTGAACATACTCGTTCAACTCTTCCTTGGTGACCCGGGAAATAACCTAGTTGTAGGCGGAACAGTTTTGCCCATTTTGAGGTTGAAGGCCTAAAAGAAAGAAATATTACCGGTTTAAGACTATGCTATTAAGCCGGACCATGGATTCAAAAGTAAAAGTGCTATAAGCGGCTGATGTGTTAAGCTAGAAGATGAACATTGAAGTACGCGGATATTCATATTGGCGGCTTAAAAGGAAGCTAATGGTACCCGTCGGGTTATAGATTATGCTGTTAAACCGGCCAGAGGTTAAAGGCCAAGTACATGGTGCAGAATCAAATTTGGAGGATGAATAAGTAAGCATGGTGAAACCGGAGATTACTACCGGGTTTTATAGGTTGGGAAGGACACAATGGCGGTTTGAAACAGAGCTTAATGTTATATGGCAGATGAGATCTTCTATGGAGAAGAGGTATTCTGATGTTAAAAACGAATGCTAAACTGCTACCGCACAAGTTTCATGCGATGTTCAGATCAAAAGCTACTCGAGCTAAAGGAGAAAACGAAGAACGACGAAGAACACCGATGAACAAGGTTAACATAATGAAGATCTGAGGTATAAGGAGATGAATACTTACAGATGTAGATGGACTGCGGTGGAGCGCCGACGTTCTCTGGACCTGTCAAGTTGATGCAGCGACCTGAGTTGGAGTAACGGATGGAGGAGGGCGATGGCGGAGCTCGAGGCTGCAGAGGAGTCACGGAAGGATGATGAAGACGAGGAGGCAAGGGTGAAAATGAAACTATTTATAAGAGGATGGATACAAGGCATGCGCGGGAATCAAGGAGGCCGAAATCATCATATCGCTATATGGACGCCTCATTTTCAGGATGATCATTAAGATAAGGATCAGTTAAAGATGTTCTGGGCCCTGTGAAAATTTAATGTGAAATGACGTCATGGCGAGTTAAGGAGGTTCTGTGAGCTGACGTGATGGCGGGTTACAGTAAATTTGTTAAAAGGACAATGCAAGATTTTGAGAAGTCGGGTACTGAAGATTGATGTGAACAAGTTCAAATCAACATGGGGCATAATGTTGGGGATATAACTACTGGGTATGAACCACCCAGGATGGGCCGGGTCATACCTATTGACTTATCAATGAAGATGGCGGGTCATAGCAAGCATATTGACGGCCCAAGACCCAGAGGCGACTTGAGGCCCAAGGGGATGAACCGCGACATGTATAACTTTTATTGTAAGGCAAGCTTAGTTAGTCACCGAGCCGGACATGTTGTGTATGAGCCAGCCGGGACTCTGTAAGCCGTCGGGCATCAACCTATGTATATAAAGGGGTAACCCGGCAGCGGGTTAACTCAGATAACAAACAATCAAGAGCTAGGTCAAGCGTATTCGCGCCCTGGTAATCGAAACCCTAGCAATACAACACAAAGCAGGAGTAGGCATTTACTTCATTGAGAGGGGCCAAAGCTGGGTAAACTCTCTGTGTCATTTGTCCCGTTTAACCCCTTCAAGCTAACCTAGTTGCGATGGCTCCACGACTAAGTCCTTTCGCTGGGACATCTGCCATGTTAAGTTCATGACAGGTCTTGTCCATCACATCATTCTCCTAATGATGTGATCCCGTTTATCAAATGACAGCACATGTCTATGGTTAGGAAACTTAACCATCTTTGATTAACGAGCTAGTCAAGTAGAGGCTTACTAGGACACGGTGTTTTGTCTATGTATCCACACATGTATCAAGTTTCCGATTAATACAATTCTAGCATGAATAATAAACATTTATCATGATATAAGGAAATATAAATAAAAACATTATTATTGCCTCTAGGGCATATTTCCTTCAGGAGGCTCCCAGGCAGGAGGCCTTGCCTTTTCGATCGATGTTTCTTGGTTATTGCTTCTGTTTCTAGGCGTTCAGATTCAGAAATCAGCTATTTCGAGTTCCTAGATGAAAAAATCAGAGGAGGAGCATGTGGAACGTTTTGTAGGTGTTGTTCCCACGACCGTGTTGAGCGGTCATTCACTCAATTCGGTTCAGCCATTTAGCCATAGAGATAAAAAACAAGTTTTTGTGCTGTTTGTGCAAAGCAGTACTTTCATAGTTTTTGTCCATAGCTTTTCATGATCTTCAAGGGTTGATAAATTGGTGTTATACAATGGTATATCTACCTGATACCTTTTAGTTCATAGATCAATTTTATTTACTTGATTTCCATGAGTATTCGTCTTGCTATGGATTTCCAAAGGCGGCTACTCGTTATTCCTGAATCTGAAAATAGCATAGATGTATTTGCTGGTTTTGACCTATAAGCTCATAATTTGAGGTTGAATAGTTGGATTTATAGGTATACAAGGTCTTTATGAATCCGTAGCCATTTTGTGGAGGGGCAGCAAAGGTTTTTTTTAGCTTCCTAGCTCAAGATATGAATTTTTCCGTGGAGGGGCAACAAAGGGTTGCTCCCTGGAAATGCGATTAGGCGTGTTTTTGTGTGTGCTTTACATAGCTTGTTTTGGTGCAATCTTTAAAACTTGTATATATGTTTCTACAGCAGGTTGCAGCACGAATCCACCGGAGATAGCCTCACACCACCTCCCTCACAATGGTTGAGGCGAGTACACCAGGAAACAAGAGCTAGATTGCTCCCTTAGTATCACTAGTAGAATGCTCGTGCGTTGCTACGAGCTTCAATGCATACAAGTGATTAAGGTCATCTTTAAATGTCGAAGCTTATTTCTCACTCAGACATCTTGGCGTGTTTGGACATCAAATGGACATCCAGGAGGCTCCTCAAAATCCAATGTCGACGGTCCGGGCTCATCCAAACCCATCCCATATGGAGGGAGAAATATAGTTGTCCAAACTATTCCCAGGTTTTTTTGTCATAGCAGGACATTTCTCGCTGGAGCCCTCTTCTTTAAAACCAGATGATGTCCACCTCACCTTCACCATGGTGTTCTCTCTCCTTCACACTGTACTTCCCCATGGACCAGCAAGGAGGAGTCGCGGCCAACTGCCTTGCTCTCCGTCTTGATCCCCTTTCTGATGTCTCCTAAGTTGTTGCCACATTATAACATACAATTGAATGTCATGCATTACCAGGAAACAAAAACATGATCGCCGCTGTTTGGCATGCAATTGATACACCACCGCGTCTGTCATTAACTCTTGAAGCAATCAACCAATGCATCTATTACCCTTCTATCCTAAACAAAATAATATTAAGTACCACCATAGGATAATTATTAATTATTGTTTCCTTTCTCATGTGCGCGGAGTGTTATTTGTCTTTACTTGCCAGGATTCTGGTTGCATGAGAAATACCCATTTTGTTGATTGTGGCCCTTGTATAAATATGTATTGGTACAAATGAAGACATAAAATCAATAGTCCCACACTTCGACGTAATGCATATTGCCGATGCCGCTGGAAAAGATAGTGTGGTTTTTCAATATCAGCATATACAAATATTCTCCGGTTAGTCCCTGGAAAATGAAAGAGCAATCACATACGTATTTATGCAAACTAAACCCAAAAAATTACATAACAAGATCACAAGGTACTTGGCAAAAACTAAATTTTAGTGTTTTTTTTCTATACTGGCCTTATCCCAGTTTAATTTCACAACTCTTCCTATATGTCTAGTAATCTAAAAAAAGTGTCTACCAAATCACATCAGATTGTTAGTACAATCATATAGAATGTTTACAGGATAGATATTCCCTCCATCCTATAATATAAGATGTTACTAGAACCAATATAATACAATATATCGGTTGTAGTAACATCTCATATTATGCGTGAAGGAAATATGCCCTAGAGGCAATAATAAAGTTGTTATTTATATTTCCTTATATCATGATAAATGTTTATTATTCATATTAGAATTTTATTAACCCAAAACTTGATACATGTGTGGATACATAGACAAAACACCATGTCCCTAGTAAGCCTCTACTAGACTAGCTCGTTAATCAAAGATGGTTAAGTTTCCTAAACATAGACATGTGTTGTCATTTTATAAATGGGATCACATCATTAGGAGAATGATGTGATGGACAAGACCAATCCGTTAGCTTAGCATGTTGATCGTTCAGTTTTATTGCTATAGCTTTCTTCATGTCATATACATATTCCTTCGACTATGAGATTATGCAACTCCCGGATACCGGAGGAATACCTTGTGTGCTATCAAACGTCACAACATAACTGGGTGATTATAAAGATGCTCTGCAGGTATCTCCGGAGGTGTTTGTTTGGTTGGCATAACTCGAGATTAGGATTTGTCACTCCGAGTATCTGAGAGGTATCTCTGGGCCTTTTCGGTAATGCACATCATGATAAGTGTTGCAAGCAATGTGACCAATGAGTTAGTTGCGGGATGATGCATTCGGAACGAGTAAAGACACTTGCCGGTAATGAGATTGAACTAGGTATGAAGATACCAACGATCGAATCTCGGGCAAGTAAAATACTGATGACAAAGGGAATAACGCATGTTGTCATTACGGTAAGACCGATAAAGATCTTAGTAGAATATGTGGGAACCAATATGAGCATCCAGGTTCCGCTATGGGTTATTGATTGGAGAGGTGTCTCGGTCATGTCTACATAGTTCTCGAACCCGTAGGGTCCGCACGCTTAACGTTCGATGATGATTTTTGTTGGGGAACGCAGTAATTTCAAAAATATTCCTACGCACACGCAAGATCCATCTAGGTGATGCACAGCAACGAGAGGGGAGAGTGTTGTCCACGTACCCTTGTAGACCGTAAGCGGAAGCGTTATGACAACACGGTTGATGTATTTGTACGTGTTCACGATCCGACCGATCCTGGCACCGAAGGTACAACACCTCTATGATCTACACACGTTCAACTCGGTGACATCCCACGAACACTAGATCCAGCTGAGTGTCGGGGGAGAGTTTTGTCATCATGACAGTATGATGACGGGGATGATGAAGTTACCGACGCAGGGCTTCGCCTAAGCACTGCAACGATATGACCGAGGTGGAAATCTATGGAGGGGGGCACCACACACGGCTAAGAGATCAACTTGTGTGTTGATGGGGTGCCCCGCTCCCCCGTATATAAAGGAGTGGAGGATAGGGAGGGCCGGCCCTCTCTATGGCGCGCCCTATGGGAAGTCCTACTCCCATCGGGAGTAGGATTCCCCCCTTTCCCTAGTTGGAGTAGGAGAGGAAGGAAGGAAGAAAGAGGGAGAAGGAAAGGGGGTGTTGCCCCCTTCCCTAGTCCAATTTGGACCCAAGGGGGAGGGGCGCGCGGCCTACCCTGGCTTCCCCTCTCTCTTTCCACTAAGGCCCAATAAGGCCCATATACTCCCTAGGGGGTTCCCGTAACCCCCTGGTACTCCGGTAAATGCCCGAACTTACCAGGAACCATTCCGATGTCCAAACATAGGCTTCCAATATATCGATCTTTATGTCTCGACCATTTCGAGACTACTCGTCATGCCCGTGATCATATCCGGGACTTCGAACAACCTTCGATACATCAAAACACATAAACTCATAATACCGATCGTCACTGAATGTTAAGCGTGCCGACCCTACGGGTTCGGGAACTATGTACACATGACCGAGACCCATCTCTGGTCAATAACCAATAGCGGAACCTGGATGCTCATATTGGTTTCTACATATTCTATGAAGATCTTTATTGGTCAAACCGCATAACAACATACGTTGTTCCCTTTGTCATTGGTATGTTACTTGCCCGAGATTCGATCGTCGATATCTCAATACCTAGTTCAATCTCGTTACCGACAAGATTCTTTACTCGTTCCCTAATGCAACATCCCATAACTAACTCATTAGTCACATTTCTTGCAAGGCTTATAGTGATGTGCATTACCGAGAGGGCCGAGAGATACCTCTCTGATACACAGAGTGACAAATCCTAATCTCGATCTATGCCAACTCAACAAACACCATCAGAGACACCTGTAGAGCATCTTTATAGTCACCCAGTTACGTTGTGACATTTGATAGCACACTAACTGTTCCTCTGGTATTCGGGAGTTGCATAATCTCATAGTCATAGGAACATGTATAAGTTATGGAGAAAGCAATAGCAATAAACTAAACAATCAAAGTGCTAAGTTAACAGATGGGTCAAGTCAATCACATCATTCTCTAATGATGTGATCCCGTTCATCAAATGACAACTCTTTGTCCATGGCTAGGAAACTTAACCATCTTTGATTAACGAGCTAGTCAAGTAGAGGCATACTACTGACACTCTGTTTGTCTATGTATTCACACATGTACTAAGTTTCCGGTTAATACAATTCTAGCATGAATAATAAACATTTATCATGATATAAGTAAATATAAATAACCACTTTATTATTGCCTCTAGGGCATATTTCCTTCAGTCTCCCACTTGCACTAGAGTCAATAATCTAGATTACATTGTAATGATTCTAACACCCATGGAGTCTTGGTGCTGATCATGTTTTGCTTGTGAGAGAGGCTTAGTCAATGGGTCTGCAACATTCAGATCCGTATGTATCTTGCAAATCTCTATGTCTCCCTCCTTGACTTGATCACGGATGGAATTGAAGCGTCTCTTGATGTGCTTGGTTCTCTTGTGAAATCTGGATTCCATTGCCAAGGCAATTGCACCAGTATTGTCACAAAAGATTTTCATTGGACCCGATGCACTAGGTATGACACCTAGATAGGATATGAACTCCTTCATCCAGACTCCTTCGTTTGCTGCTTCCAAAGCAGCTACGTACTCCCATTCACACATAGATCCCGCCACGACGCTCTGCTTGGAACTGCACCAACTGACAGCTCCACCGATCAATAAAAACATGTATCTAGTTTGTGTCTTAGAGTCATTCGGATCAGTGTCAAAGCTTGCATCGAAGTAACTGTTTACGACGAGCTCTTTGTCACCTCCATAAATGAGGAACATATCCTTTGTCCTTTTCAGGTATTTCAGGATGTTCTTGACTGCTGTCCAATGATCCACTCCTGGATTACTTTGGTACCTCCCTACTAAACGAATAGCAAGGCACACATCAGGTCTGGTACACAGCATTGCATACATGATAGAACCTATGGCTGAAGCATAGGGAATGAAATCCATTTTCTCTCTATCTTCAGCAGTGGTCGGGCATTGAGTCTGACTCAACTTCTCACCTTGTAACACAGGTAAGAACCCTTTCTTTGCTTGATCCATTTTGAACTTCTTCAAAACTTTATCAAGGTACGTGCTTTGTGAAAGTTCAATTAAGCGTCTTGATCTATCTCTATAGATCTTGATGCCCAATATATAAGCAGCTTCACCGAGGTCTTTCATTAAAAAATTCTTATTAAAGTATCCTTTTATGCTATTCAGAAATTTAGTATCATTTCTGATCAGCAATATGTCATCTACATATAATATCAGAAATGCTACAGAGCTCCCACTCACTTTCTTATAAATACAGGCTTCTCCAAAAGTCTGTATAAACCATATGCTTTGATCACACTATCAGAGCGTATATTCCCACTCTGAGAGGCTTGCACCAGTCCATAAATGGATTGCTGGAGCTTGCACACTTTGTTAGCACCTTTTGGATCGACGAAACCTTCTGGTTGCATCATATACAACTCTTTTTTAAGATATCCATTAAGGAGTGCAGTTTTGACATCCATTTGCCAAATTTCATGATCATAAAATGCGGCAATTGCTAACATGATTCGGACGGACTTAAGCATCGCTACGGGTGAGAAGGTCTAATCATAGTCAACTCCTTGAACTTGTTGATAACCTTTTGCAACAAGTCGAGCTTTGTAGACAGTAACATTACCGTCAGTGTCAGTCTTCCTCTTGAAGATCCATTTATTCTCTATGGCCTGCCGATCGGGCAAGTCAACCAAAGTCCACACTTTGTTCTCATACATGGATCCCATCTCAGATTTCATGGCCTCAAGCCATTTTGCGGAATCTGGGCTCATCATTGCTTCCTCATAGTTCATAGGCTCGTTATGGTCAAGTAACATGACCACCAGAAAAGGATTACCGTAGCACACCGGTGCAGATCTTACTCTGGTTGACCTACGAGGTTCGGTAGAAACTTGATCAGAAGTCTCATGATCAGCATCATTAGCTTCCTCACTTACTGGTGTAGGAATCACTGGAACTGATTCCTGTGAGGAACTACTTTCCAATAAGGGAGTAGGCACAATTACCTCATCAAGTACAACTTTCCTCCCACTCGGTTCTTTTGAGAGAAATTCCTTCTCTAGAAAGGAACCATTCTTAGCAACGAATATCTTGCCTTCGGATCTGTGATAGAAGGTGTACCCAACAATCTCCTTTGAGTATCCTATGAAGACACATTTATCCGATTTTGGTTCGAGCTTATCAGGTTGAAGCTTTTTCACATAAGCATCGCAGCCCCAAACTTTAAGAAACGACAACCTGTGTTTCTTGCCAAACCACAGTTCATAAGGTGTCATCTCCACGGATTTCGATGGTGCCCTATTTAAGGTGAATGCAGCCGTCTCTAAAGCATAACCCCAAACGATAGTGGTAAATCAGTGAGAGACATCATAGATCGCACCATAACTAATAAAGTGCGGTTACGACGTTCGGACACACCACTACGCTGTGGTGTTCCAGGTGGCGTGAGTTGCGAAACTATTCCGCATTGTTTCAAATGAAGACCAAACTCGTAACTCAAATATTCTCCTCCACGATCAGATTGTAGAAACCTAATTTTCTTGTTACGATGATTTTCCACTTCACTCTGAAATTATTTGAACTTTTCAAATGTTTCAGACTTATGTTCATCAAGTAGATATACCCATATCTGCTCAAATCATCTGTGAAGGTAAGAAAATAATGATACCCGCCGCGAGCATCAACACTCATCGGACCGCTTACGTTAGTATGTATTATTTCCAACAAGTCTGTTGCTCGCTCCATTGTTCCGGAGAATGGATTCTTAGTCATCTTGCCCATGAGGCATGGTTCACAAGCATCAAGTGATTCATAATCAAGTGATTCCAAAAGCCCATCAGCATGGAGTTTCTTCATGTGCTTTACACCAATATGACCTAAACAGCAGTGCCACAAATAAGTTGCACTATAATTATTAAACTTATATCTTTTGGATTCAATACTATCCATATGTGTAACACTACTATCAAGATTTAGTAAAAATAGACAACTCATCAAGGGTGCATGACCATAAAATATATTACTCATATAAATAGAACAACCATTATTCTATGATTTAAATGAATAACCCTCTCGCATCAAACAAGATCCAGATATAATGTTCATGCTTAACGCTGGCACCAAATAACAATTATTCAGGTCTAAAACTAATTCCGAAGGTAGATGTAGAGGTAAAGTGCCGACGACGATCACATCGACTTTGGAACCATTTCCCACGCACATCATCACCTCATCCTTAGCCAATCTTCGCTTAATCCATAGCCCCTGTTTCGAGTTGCAAATATTAGCAACAGAACCAGTATCAAATACCCAGGCGCTACTGCGAGCATTAGTAAGGTACACTGCTACCTCTTGAGCACTGTGTTGGTTTTCCCGAAGAGGAAGGGATGATGCAGTAAAGTAGCGTAAGTATTTCCCTTCGTTTTTGACAACCAAGGTATCAACACTACTAGGAAAAGGGCTACTAATGGCGCACCAGTTTTTCCTACTAATGGCGCATCACTGGTGCACCATTAGTATCATGCCACTAGTATTTTTTACTAATGGCGCACCACTGGTGCGCCATTAGTATAGGCCACGGTGCGCCATTAGTATAGGCCACTGGTGCGCCATTAGTATAGGCCACTGGTGCGCCATTAGTATTTTTGAATTTTGAAGGTGGGAAAATAGTAGTGGCGCACTGTCTAACCCCCATCGTGCACCATTGCTATTTTTGAATTTTGAATTTGGATCTGGATCGTGATTTTTTTGCCCATTTTTTGCTCGTTTTTTGGCACGATATTATTTCAAATTTTGTTCCTGTTTTTGGATCTTGTACGTTCTTTTGCCGTGTTCTTTTGCCGAAGAGGAGTTCGCCGGAGAGGAGGAGGAGGAGGTCACCGGAGAGGCGCTCGCCTACATCGCCGGAGAGGAGGAGGAGGAGGTCGCCGGAGAGGAGTTCACCGGAGCATCGGAGAGGAGGAAGGAGAAACCATGAGGAGATGGGAGGAGAGGAGGGAGGAGGAGCTCACCGGAGAGGAGGGAGGAGAAACCGTGAGGGGAGGGGAGAGGAGGAGAGGAGGGAGGAGGAGGTCGCCGGAGAGGAGGAGGAGGTCGCTGGAGAGGAGGAGGGTAGTATGGTGGAGGAGAGAAGGGAAGATGGAGTGGAGGAGAGGAGGAGATGGAGTGGAGGAGAGGTGGAGTGGAGGAGAAGAATGAAGAGGTAAGGAGGATAGGACCACGCCCAGCCATATATACGGCATAGTAATGGCGCACCGCGGGCAGGTGCGCCATTACTAACTTTTATTTTATTTTTTTGATTTATTTTGAATTTTGAAGGCGGGAAGATACTAATGGCGCACCATGGGCAGGTGCGCCATTAGTAACTTTTTTTATTTTTTGACTTATTTTGAATTTTGAAGGCGGGAAGATAGTAATGGCGCACCTAGTAAGTTTGAATTTTTTTGAATTTTTTGCCTCTCCAGATCTTAAAAGCCCCGTATCTCTTTTCTGTTAGGTTTTTGAGGATTTTGAAAATGTATTCAGATGTAACTTTTCGAGTAGATGATTTTTCATATAAAAAACTTTTTCATCCGAGTTCGTACGCAAAAGTTATGCCCATTTTACAAATTCTCGAGAGATTTCGCAAATAAAGTCGAAATTCATATTTGTAAATTTTCACAACAACTAGACCACATATCACATGGGAAACTTATTTTCTTTTATTTTTTTGACATTTCCATCATTTTTTTATTTTTTTAAAACTGAAAAGGCGGTCCACGGGGAGGGGGGGTGTGCATTCGGTGGAAGTGGTGGCCAAGTTACTAATGGCGCACCATGGCATGGTGCACCATTACTAGTTCAACTAGTAATGGCGCACCACTCCCACGGTGCGCCATTAGTAGTTTTGAAAAAAATTTAAAAAAATTACTAATGGCGCACCGTGGATGTGGTGCGCCATTAGTATTTGGACACTAATGGCGCACCAACACATGGTGCGCCATTAGTATATAGTAATGGCGCACCACATGTCTGGTGCGCCATTAGTGTCAATTCCATCTATAGCCCTTTTCCTAGTAGTGCAATCTAGTAGGAGGCCACGCGTGAGTCCCTCGCACCTGCACAAAACAAATAAATCCTCGCAACCAACGCGATAAGGGGTTGTTAATCCCTACACGACCACTTACGAGAGTGAGATCTGATAGATATGATAAGATAATATTTTTGGTATTTTTCTGATAAAGATGCAAAGTAAAATAAGAGCAAAGTAAAAAAGCAAAGGAAATAACTAAGTATTGGGAGATTAATATGATGAAGATAGACCCGGGGGCCATAGGTTTCACTAGTGGCTTCTCTCAAGAGCATAGGTATTTTACGGTGGGTGAACAAATTACTGTTGAGCAATTGACAGAATTGAGCATAGTTATGAGAATATCTAGGTATGATCATGTATATAGGCATCACGTCCGAGACAAGTAGACCGACTCCTGCCTGCATCTACTACTATTATTCCACTCATCGACCGCTATCCAACATGCATCTAGAGTATTAAGTTCATGAAAACAGAGTAACGCCTTAAGCAAGATGACATGATGTAGAGGGATAAACTCATGCAATACGATGAAAACCCCATCTTGTTATCCTCGATGGCAACAATACATACGTGCCTTGCTGCCCCTACTGTCACTGGGAAAGGACACCGCAAAATTGAACCCAAAGCTAAGCACTTCTCCCATTGTAAGAAAGATCAATCTAGTAGGCCAAACCAAACTGATAATTCGAAGAGACTTGCAAAGATAACCAATCATACATAAAAGAATTCATAGAAGATTCAAATATTGTTCATAGATAGACTTGATCATAAACCCACAATTCATCGGTCTCAACAAACACACCGCAAAAAGAATATTACACCGAATAGATCTCAATAAGAGAGGGGGAGAACATTGTATTGAGATCCAAAAAGAGAGAAGAAGCCATCTAGCTAATAACTATGGACCCGAAGGTCTGAGGTAAACTACTCACACTTCATCGGAGGGGCTATGGTGATGATGTAGAAGCCCTCCGTCATCGATACCCCCTTTGGTGGAGCTCCGGAACAGGCCCCAAGATGGGATCTCATGGATACAGAAAGTTGCGGCGGTGGAATTAGGGTTTTGGCTCCGTATTTGATTGTTTGGTATTACGTAGGTATATACAGGAGGAAGGAGCACGTCGGTGGAGCAACATGGGGCCCACGAGGGTGGAGGGTGCGCCTGGGGGCGGGGTAGGTGCGCCCCCTACCTCATGGCCTCCTCCTTTGTTTCTTGACGTAGGGTCCAAGTCTCCTGGATCATGTTCGGTGAGAAAATCACATTCCCGAAGGTTTCATTCTGTATGGACTCCGTTTGATATTCCTTTCTTCGAAACCCTAAAATAGGAAAAAAGCAATTTTGGGCTGGGCCTCCGGTTAATAGGCTAGTCCCAAAAATAATATAAAAGTGGATAATAAAGCCCAATAATGTCCAAAATAGTAGATAATATAGCATGGAGCAATCAAAAATTATAGATGCGTTGGAGACGTATCAAGCATCCCCAAGCTTAATTCCTGCTCGTCCTCGAGTAGGTTGTGACGCCCGGATAATTAAGCTACAGTAACCACACCTTAATTGTGCCATGTCATCACGATTAATTTTCTAAGCCTCACCTTGATCCAAACTAAACTTGAATTCAAAATCAAATGCAAGTAAATTTATTAAATTTTCAAATAATAAAACAAAAATGCAGGCTGGTTTGAAATAAATCCTTAACTATTTTTCATGAATTACCCAACATATTTTGTATTAATAAAATGCCCCTATCTATTTAAAACTGAGTTAGCAACAATTAAATTTACCGTTTCAATTTAAATAGATATCCAACCTTTTCAAAATAAATTGTAACTTTCTGAGTTGCTTTAAAATATTGCCTAGTGATTATGTGCTAAGTGGCACATTTGAAAAAGTTGTTTTGATAGCTAAAAAAATAGAAAACCATAGGGAAATATAAAACAGAAATTAGTAAATGCAGAAGGAACCGAACTACTATGCACTTTAGCCAAGTATGAACAGTTGCTAGCCTAGCCCACTGAACCGGCCTAGCCCAACTCCTCCCCTCTGTCTTCGTAGTTCTCTGTTCACCGAGCGCGATGGATGACCGTGCGTTGTCCATGGATGGATTAGCCACGGGGCCGCCATCCCGCGCCTCCCCGTCGTCTCCCAGCGGCGGATAAGAACGACCCCGAGCCCCCTGGATCGAACCCTATCTCCTTCTTCCCCTTCCATTCACTCCTCCGCTTGAACCCAAAGCCCACCGATGCCTCGCCGCCGCGTTGCCCTTATCTCCGTGGCCACCGACGTCCCCATGGCTAGCCAAGGTGCCCAGGAGGACCGCCGCCATCGTCCTCTTCGACTACGGGCACGCATTCGAGCTCGGAGCACCTACATCGACTGGACCGAGCCGCCTTTGTCCGTGGTACCCAACCCCGTACGTCGCCGCTGCGTCGCTCCTACGGTCCACCTCGACTCCCTGCGGCTTCCTCGACCACACCACGAGCTCGCTGTGAGCTCCTTCCCCGAATCCCCATTCTTCCCGCCTCGATAAGTTTGCATAGCCTCCGTCCACGAAGTCGTCCGAGCTCCCAAGTACGCGCGTGTTTAAGCCGCCTCTGCTACTGCCTTCTCACTGCTGCACTGCTGCTCCCTAGCCACGCGTCCGCCGTCCCCTGCCCCCTGACCTCGTTCGCTCGCACCGGCCATGCCCCCGGGCTCCCCTGCCCGTGCTGCCCTGTCACCCACACATGCCAGCCTCTCCCATCCGCCTGGCCATGCTCGCACGCGCCGCTCGAGTTTCCTGCACGCGCGCTCGCCACAGCTACCAACGCTGCCGCCGCCCCTGCTAGTCCTGCGCGCGCCCACCGGAACCCTTGCCGCCGCCTGTGCCTGCTGCTAGATCCGGCAACGCGGCCCAGGCCGCATCCGGCCGTGTGCGGCGTTGCCTGGCCGCCTCCACGCCATGCCGATGACTGCTGCTGCTCTGAACGTACTGCTGCTGAATGCTACTGTATCTATGGCTAGCTTTGCGAACATTACGCT
Source organism: Triticum dicoccoides (assembly GCF_002162155.2). Lineage (NCBI taxonomy): Eukaryota > Viridiplantae > Streptophyta > Magnoliopsida > Poales > Poaceae > Triticum > Triticum dicoccoides. The sequence goes on along the minus strand of NC_041382.1, from coordinate 471,066,263 downwards.
GACTAACCCCCTTGAGAGCATCTAATCAGCGGGTAAACAACTACTAATAGGCCAAGAAAAATTATGAGTAGAAAGTATACTTGACAAACTTCATTTTATCCCATTGGACCAAGTCCTTTCGATGAACGGATTAAATCATATGAAAATCACAAAAGGCTATCTTCTGTTAACAAAGAACATAATTAACCCCTAGTTGTGTGTGTGCGTGTGTGTTCTGTGTTTGTGAGGCCGGCCCCATGTTCAATTAGTTTAGGGTTAATTAGTATTTAGATTAGCTACTAGCAGATGACATGTGGACCCCATTAATTAGGTTAGTATTTATTTATTTGTTTAGGTATAGCCTATGACATGTGGGATCCACTTCTACTATTCATGTGTTGACCAGTCAAATGTTGACTGGTTCAACCCAGCCCCACTAGCCCCGCTGTCATACATTGTGGCTAGAATAGTGCTAGGTGGCAAAGTATTTCACCATTTATAATTCGAGTTAAATAAATTCTAGAAATCTTTTAAACTTTGAAAATTCATATAAAATTAACCATAACTCGGATGAAAATACTTTGAACATGAAAGTTACTCAGATCGACGAGACGAATCCGAATACGCAGTCCGTTCGTCCGCCACAAATCCCTAGCATAGCAAACATGCAACAATACCCCTCCAATTCGTCTGTCTGAAAACGTCGAACACCGGGAATACTTTCCCGGATGTTTTCCCCTTCGCCAGTAGCACCTACTACTACGTTAGGTCACCTCTAGCACCGCGTAATGCCATGTTTGACTTTGTGATGCTTTGACTGCTTTGTTATTTATTGTGTTCCCCCTCCGTTACTTCTTTCTGGTAGACCTCGAGACTGCTGGCGAACCCCAGTTCGACTACGATGTTGATGACCCCTCCTTCTTGCCAGAGCAACAAGGCAAGCCCCCCCTTTGATCACCAGATATCACCTATTCTTCTCTATACTGCTTGCATTAGAGTAGTGTAGCATGTTATTGCTTTCCGTTAATCCTATCCTGATGCATAGCCTGTCCTTGCTACTACTGTTGTTACCTTTACCTGCAATCCTACATGCTTAGTATAGGATGCTAGTATTTCATCTGTGGCCCTACATTCTTGTCCGTCTGCTGTGCTATACTATCGGGCTGTGATCTCTTGGGAGGTGATCACGGGTATATACTATATACTTTATACATGATACATGTGGTGACTAAAGTCGGGTCGGCTCGTGGACCACCCGCGAGTGATTCATGGATAGGGGGCTGAAAGGACCTTTGTCCCAACGGCCCTCTATGTGGATCTTTGTGGCAGAGCGACAGGGCAGGTTGAGACTACCTAGGTGAGAGGTGGGCCTGGCCCTGGTCGGCGTTCGCGGTTATTTCAAGAGAACACGTTTAATGAGATCTTGGTATTTCATCTAAGTCTAGCCACTGGCCTATACGCACTAACCATCTATGCAGGGACAGTTATGGGCACTCGATATCGTGGTATCAGCCGAAGCCTTCGTGACATCAGCGACTGAGCGGCGCACGCCACATTGGACCGTAAGCTCGCGCTTGTATTAAGGGGGCTAGGTCTGCTTCCGGCCGCATACGCAACGTGCAGGTGTGCAATGGGCGATGGACCCAGACCCCTGCACCATAGGATTTAGACCGGCGTGCTGACATCTCTGTTGTGCCTAGGTAGGGTTGCGACGTGTTGATCTTCCAAGGCCGGGCATGACCCAGAAAAGTGTGTCCAGAAAAAGGGTATCGAGCGTGTTGGGAAATGTGGTGCACCCCTGCAGGGAAGTTAATCTATTTGAATAGTCGTGATCTTTGGTAACAGGACAATTTGGAGTTGTACCTTGACCTTATGACAACTAGAACCGGATACTTAATAAAACACACCCTTCCAAGTGCCAAATACAACCGGTGATCGCTCTCTCATAGGGCGATGAGGGGAAGATCATCGGTTAGGATTATGCTATGCAATGTTACTTGGTGAACTTACCTTCTACTCTCTTCTCCTGCTGCAAGATGGAGGTTACCAGAAGCGTAGTCTTCGAAAGGACTAGCTATCCCCCTCTTATTCTGGCATTCTGTAGTTCAGTCCACATATGATACCCCCTTTTCCATTTGATACCAATGCATACATATGTAGTGTAGCTCCTTGCTTGCGAGTACTATGGATGAGTACTCACGGTTGCTTTGCTCCCTCTTTTCCCCCTTCCTATACCCGATTGCTGCGACCAGACGATGGATCCCAGGAGCCAGACGCCACTGTCGATGACGACTACTACTACTCGGGAGGTACCTACTATTGGGGAACATAGCAGAATTTTAAAATTTTCTACGCATCACCAAGATCAATCTATAGAGTCATCTAGCAATGAGGGAGAGGGGAGTGCATCTACATACCATTGTAGATCGCGAGCGGAAGCGTTCAAGAGAACGGGGTTGATGGAGTCATACGCGTCGTGATCCAAATCACCGATGACCGAGCGCCGAACGGACGGCACCTCCGCGTTCAACACACGTACGGTTGGGGAAGACGTCTCCTCCTTCTTGACCCAACAAGGGGAAGGAGAGGTTGATGGAGATCCAGCAGCACGACGGCGTGGTGGTGGAAGCAGCGGTGATCTCGGAAGGGCTTCGCCAAGCTCCAACGAGAGGGAGAGGTGTTATGAGGGGAGAGGGAGGCGCCAGGGACTTGGGTGCGGCTACCCTCCCTCCCCTCCATTATATATAGGGCCCCTAGGGGGGCGCCGGCCCTAGGAGATCCCATCTCCAAGGGGGGCGGCGGCCAAGGGTGGACTTGCCCCCCAAGTCAGGTGGTCCGCCCCCACCCCTAGGGTTTCCAACCCTAGGCGTAGGGGGAGGCCCATGGGGGGCGCACCAGCCCACCAGGGGATGGTTCCCCTCCCACTTTAGCCTATGGGGCCCTCCGGGATAGGTGGCCCCACCCGGTGGACCCCCGGGACCCTTCCGGTGGTCCCCGTACAATACCGGTGACCCCCGAAACTTTCCCGGTGGCCGAAACTGGACTTCCTATATATAATTCTTCACCTTCGGACCATTCCGGAACTCCTCGTGACATCCGGGTTCTCATCCGGGACTCCGAACAACTTTCAGGTTAACGCATACTAATATCTCTACAACCCTAGCGTCACCGAACCTTAAGTGTGTAGACCCTACGGGTTCGGGAAACACGCAGACATGACCGAGATGACTCTCCGGTCAATAACTAACAGCGGGATCTGGATACCCATGTTGGCTCCCACATGCTCCTCGATGATCTCATGGGATGAACTATGATGTCGAGGATTCAAGTAATCCCATATACAATTCCCTTTGTCAATCGGTACGTTACTTGCCCGAGATTCGATCGTCAGTATCCCAATACCTCGTTCAATCTCGTTACCGGCAAGTCACTTTACTCGTACCGTAATGCATGATCCCGTGACCAAACACTTGGTCACATTGAGCTCATTATGATGATGCATTAATGAGCGGGCACATAGATACCTCTTCGTCATACGGAGTGACAAATCCCAGTCTCGATCCGTGTCAACCCAACAGATACTTTTGGGGATACCTGTAGTATACCTTTATAGTCACCCAGTTACATTGTGATGTTTGGTACACCCAAAGCACTCCTACGGCATCCGGGAGTTACACGATCTCATGGTCTAAGGAAATGATACTTGACATTGGAAAAGCTCTAGCAAACGAACTACACGATCTTGTGCTATGCTTAGGATTGGGTCTTGTCCATCACATCATTCTCCTAATGATGTGATCCTGTTATCAATGACATGCAATGTCCATAGTCAGGATACCATGACTATTTGTTGATCAACGAGCTAGTTAACTAGAGGCTCACAAGGGACATGTTATGATTTCCGGATAACACAATTATAGCGTGAATAATAGACAATTATCATGAACAAGGAAATATAATAATAATCATTTTATTATTGCCTCTAGGGCATATTTCCAACAGTCTCCCACTTGCACTAGAGTCAATAATCTAGTTACATTGTGATGAATCGAACACCCATAGAGTCCTGGTGTTGATCATGTTTTGCTCGCGGAAGAGGTTTAGTCAACGGATCTGCGACATTCAGATCCCTATGTACTTTGCAAATATCTATGTCTCCATCTTGAACATTTTCACGAATGGAGTTGAAGCGATGCTTAATGTGCCTGGTCTTCTTGTGAAACATGGGCTCCTTGGCAAGGGCAATAGCTCCAGTGTTGTCACAAAAGAGAGTGATCGGCCCCGACGCATTGGATATGACTCCTAGGTCGGTGATGAACTCCTTCATCCAGATTGCTTCATGCGTTGCCTCTGAGGCTTCCATGTACTCCGCTTCACATGTAGATCCCGCCACGACGCTTTGCTTGCAACTGCACCAGCTTACTGCCCCACCATTCAAAATATACACGTATCCGGTTTGTGACTTAGAGTCATCCAGATCTGTGTCGAAGCTAGCGTCGACGTAACCCTTTACGACAAGCTCCTCGTCACCTCCATATACGAGAAACATATCCTTAGTCCAATCAGGTACTTCAGGATGTTCTTGACCGCTGTCTAGTGTTCCATGCCGGGATTACTTTGGTACCTTCCTACCAAACTTACGGCAAGGTTTACATCAGGTCTGATACACAGCATGGCATACATGATAGACCATATGGCTGAGGCATAGGGGACGACACTCATCTTTTCTCTATCTTCTGCCGTGGTCGGACATTGAGCCGAGCTCAATTTCACACCTTGCAACACAGGCAAGAACCCCTTCTTGGACTGATCCATATTGAACTTCTTCAATATCTTATCAAGGTATGTGCTTTGTGAAAGACCTATGAGGCGTCTCGATCTATCTCTATAGATCTTGATGCCTAATATGTAAGTGGTTTCTCCAAGGTCCTTCATTGAAAAACACTTATTCAAGTAGGCCTTAATACTATCCAAAAGTTCTATATCATTTCCCATCAAAAGTATGTCATCCACATATAATATGAGAAATGCTACAGAGCTCCCACTCACTTTCTTGTAAACGCAGGCTTCTCCATAAGTCTGCATAAACCCAAACGCTTTGATCATTTTATTAAAGCGAATGTTCCAACTCCGAGATGCTTGCACCAGCCCATAGATGGAGCGCTGGAGCTTGCATGCCTTGTTAGCATTCTTAGGATCGACAAAACCTTCCGGCTGCATCATATACAATTCTTCCTTAAGAAAGCCATTAAGGATTGCCGTTTTGACGTCCATTTGCCATATCTCATAATCATAGTATGCGAGAATTGCTAACATGATTCGGATGGACTTCAGCTTCGCTACGGGTGAGAAGGTCTAATCATAGTCAACCCCTTGAACTTGTCGATAACCCTTAGCGACAAGTCGAGCCTTATATATGGTAACATTACCATCCACGTCCGTCTTCGTCTTAAAGATCCATTTATTATCTACCGCTCACCGATCAATGGGCAAGTCTGTCAAAGTCCATACTTTGTTTTCATACATGGATCCTATCTCAGATTGCATGGCTTCAAGCCATTTGTTGGAATCTGGGACCGCCATTGCTTCTTCATAGCTCGAAGGTTCACCGTTGTCTAACAACATGATTTCCAGGACAGGGTTGCCATAACATTCTGGTGTGGAACGTGTCCTTGTGGACCTTCGAAGTTCAGTAGCAACTTGATCCGAAGTACCTTGATCATCATCATTAACTTCCTCTCTAGTCGGTGCAGGCACCACAGGAACATCTTCCTGAGCTGCGCTACTTTCCGGTTCAAGAGGCAGTACTTCATCGAGTTCTACTTTCCTCCCACTTACTTCTCTCGAGAGAAACTCTTTCTCCAGAAAGGACCCGTTCTTGGCAACAAAGATCTTGCCTTCGGATCTGAGGTAGAAGGTATACCCAATGGTTTCCTTAGGGTATCCTATGAAGACGCATTTTTCTGACTTGGGTTCGAGCTTTTCAGGTTGAAGTTTCTTGACATAAGCATCGCATCCCCAAACTCTTAGAAACGACAGCTTAGGTTTCTTCCCAAACCATAATTCATACGGTGTCGTCTCAACGGATTTAGACGCTGCCCTATTTAAAGTGAATGTAGTTGTCTCTAGAGTGTATCCCCAAAATGATAGCGGTAAATCAGTGAGTGGCATCATAGATCGCACCATATCCAATAGAGTGCGATTACGACGTTCGGACACACCGTTACACTGAGGTGTTCCAGGCGGCGTGAGTTGTGAAATGATTCCACATTTCCTTAAGTGCGTACCAAATTCGTGACTTAAATATTCTCCCCCACGATCTGATCGTAAGAATTTTATCTTTCGGTCACGTTGATTCTCTACCTCATTCTGAAATTCCTTGAACTTTTCAAAGGTCTCAGACTTGTGTTTCATCAAATAGACATACCCATATCTACTTAAGTCATCAGTGAGAGTGAGAACATAACAATAGCCACCGCGAGCCTCAACGCTCATTGGACCGCACACATCAGTATGTATAATTTCCAATAAGTTGGTTGCTCGATCCATTGTTCCAGAGAATGGAGTCTTGGTCATTTTACCCATGAGGCATGGTTCGCACGTGTCAAATGATTCAAAATCAAGAGACTCCAAAAGTCCATCTGTATGGAGCTTCTTCATGCGTTTGACACCGATGTGACAAAGGCGGCAGTGCCACAGACATGTGGGACTATCATTAGCAACCTTACATCTTTTGGTATTCACACTATGAATATGTGTAACATCACGTTCGAGATTCATTAAGAATAAACCATTGACCAGTGGGGCATGACCATAAAACATATCTCTCATATAAATAGAACAACCATTATTCTCGGATTTAAATGAGTAGTTATCTCGTATTAAACGAGATCCAGATACAATGTTCATGCTCAAAGCTGGCACTAAATAACAATTATTGAGGTTTAAAACTAATCCCGTAGGTAAATGTAGAGGTAGCGTGCCGATGGCGATCACATCGACCTTGGAACCATTCCTGACGCGCATCGTCACCTCGTCCTTCGCCAGTCTCCGCTTATTCCGCAGCTCATGTTTTGAGTTACAAATATGAGCAACTGCACCGGTATCAAATACCCAGGAGCTACTACGAGTACTGGTAAGGTACACATCAATTACATGTATATCACATATACCTTTAGTGTTGTCGGCCTTCTTGTCCGCTAAGTATTTGGGGCAGTTCTGCTTCCAGTGTCCCTCTCGCCTGCAATAAAAGCACTCAGTCTCAGGTTTGGGTCCATTCTTTTGCTTCTTCCTGGCAACTGGTTTACCGGCCGCGGCAACTCCCTTGCCGTCCTTCTTGAAGTTCTTCTTACCCTTGCCTTTCTTGAAACTAGTGGTTTTATTGACCATCAACACTTGATGTTCCTTTTTTATTTCCACCTTCACTGATTTCAGCATTGAAAATACTTCAGGAATAGTTTTCACCATCCCTTGTAGTTCATCTCAAAGCTCTTGTAGCTAGGTGGGAGCGACTGAAGGATTCTGTCAATGACCGCCTCATCCGGGAGGTTAATGTCCAGCTGGGACAAGCGGTTGTGCAACACAGACATTTTGAGTATGTGCTCACTTACAGAACTATTTTCCTCCATCTTACAACTGTAGAACTTGTCAGAGACTTCATATCTCTCGACCCGGGCATGAGCTTGAAAAACCATTTTCAGCTCTTCGAACATCTCATATGCTCCGTGTTGCTCAAAACGCTTTTGGAGCCCCGGTTCTAAGCTGTAAAGCATGCCGCACTAAACGAGGGAGTAATCATCAGCACGCGACTGCCAAGCGTTCATAATGTCTTGGTTCTCTAGGATGAGTGCTTCACCTAGCGGTGCTTCTAGGACATATGCTTTCTTGGCAGCTATGAGGATGATCCTCAGGTTCCGGACCCAGTCCGTATAGTTGCTGCCATCAGCTTTCAGCTTGGTTTTCTCTAGGAACGCGTTGAAGTTGAGGTTGACATGAGCGTTGGCCATTTGATCTACAAGACATTTTGCAAAGCGTTGGCCATTTGATCTACAAGACATTTTGCAAAGGTTTTTAGACTAACTTCATGATAATTAAGTTCATCTAATCAAATTATTTAATGAACTCCCACTCAGAAAGACATACCTCTAGTCATCTAAGTGATACATGATCCGAGTCAACTATGCCCTGTCCGATCATCACGTGAGACGGACTAGTCATCATCGGTGAACATCTTCATGTTGATTGTATCTTCTATACGACTCATGTTCGACCTTTCAGTCTTCCATGTTCTGAGGCCATGTCTGTACATGCTAGGCTTGTCAAGTCAACCTAAGTGTATTGCGTGTGTAAATCTGGCTTACACCTGTTGTATTCGAACGTTAGAATCTATCACACCCGATCATCACGTGATGCTTCGAAACAACGAACCTTCGCAATGGTGCACAGTTAGGGGGAACACTTTCTTGAAATTATTGTGTGGGATCATCTTATTTAAGCTACCATCGTTCTAAGCAAATAAGATGTAAAACATGATAAACATCACATGCAATCAAATAGTGACATGATATGGCCAATATCATTTTGCTCCTTTTGATCTCCATCTTCGATGCGCCATGGTCATCATCGTCACCGGCATGGCACCATGATCTCCATCATCATGATCTCCATCATCGTGTCTTCATGAAGTTGTCTCGTCATCTATTACTTCTACTACTATGGCTAACGGTTTAGCAATAAAGTAAAGTAATTACATGACGTTTATGTTGACACGCAGGTCATAAAAAAATTAAGACAACTCCTATGGCTCCTGCCGGTTGTCATACTCATCGACATGCAAGTCGTGATTCCTATTACAAGAACATGATCAATCTCATACATCACATATATCATGCATCACATCCTTTTGACCATATCACATCACATGGCACATGCTGCAAAAACAAGTTAGACGTCCTCTAATTGTTGTGGCAAATTTTTTGTGTGGCTGCTATAGGTTTCTTAGCAAGAACATTTCTTACCTACGCCAAAACCACAACGTGATATGCCAATTTCTATTTACCCTTCATAAGGACCCTTTTCGTCGAATCCGATCCGACTAAAGTGGGAGAGACAGACACCCGCTAGCCACCTTATGCAACTAGTGCATGTCAGTCGGTGGAACCTGTCTCACGTAAGCATACGTGTAAGGTCGGTCCAGGCCGCTTCATCCCACAATGCTGTCGAATCAAGATAAGACTAGTAACGGCAAGTAAATTGACAAAATCAACGCCCACAACATCTTGTGTTCTACTCGTGCATAGAAACTACGCATAGACCTAGCTCATGATGCCACTGTTGGGGAACGTAGCAGAATTTTAAAATTTTCTACGCATCACCAAGATCAATCTATGGAGTCATCTAGCAACGAGGGAGAGGGGAGTGCATCTACATACCCTTGTAGATCACGAGCGGAAGCGTTCAAGAGAACGGGGTTGATGGAGTCGTACTCGTCGTGATCCAAATCACCGATGACCGAGCGCCGAACGGACGGCACCTCCGCGTTCAACACACGTATGGTTGGGGAAGACGTCTCCTCCTTCTTGATCCAGCAAGGGGAAGGAGAGGTTTATGGAGATCCAGCAGCACGACGGCGTGGTGGTGGAAGCAGCAGTGATCTCGGCAGGGCTTCGCCAAGCTCCAACGAGAGGGAGAGGTGTTATGAGGGGGGAGGGAGGTGCCAGGGACTTGGGTGCGGCTGCCCTCCCTCCCCTCCACTATATATAGGGCCCCTAGGGGGGGTGCCGGCCCTATGAGATCCCATCTCCAAGGGGGGACTTGCCCCCCAAGTCAGGTGGGGCGCCCCCCACCCCTAGGGTTTCCAGCCCTAGGCGCAGGGGGAGGCCCATGAGGGGCGCACCAGCCCACCAGGGGCTGGTTCCCCTCCCACTTCAGCCCATGGGGCCCTCCAGGATAGGTGGCCCCACCCGGTGGACCCCCAGGACCCTTCCGGTGGTCCCGGTACAATACCGGTGACCCCCAAAACTTTCCCGGTGGCCGAAACTGGACTTCCTATATACAATTCTTCACCTCCGGACCATTCCCGAACTCCTCGTGACGCCGGGATCTCATCCGGGACTCCGAACAACTTTTGGGTTACCGCATACTAATATCTCTACAACCCTAGCGTCACCGAACCTTAAGTGTGTAGACCCTACGGGTTCGGGAAACACGCAGACATGACCGAGATGACTCTCCGGTCAATAACCAATAGCGGGATCTGGATACCCATGTTGGCTACCACATGCTCCTCGATGATCTCATCGGATGAACCACGATGTCGAGGATTCAAGTAATCCCGTATACAATTCCCTTTGTCAATCGGTACGTTACTTGCCCAAGATTCGATCGTCGGTATCCCAATACCTCATTCAATCTCGTTACCGGCAAGTCACTTTACTCGTACCGTAATGCATGATCCCGTGACCAAACACTTGGTCACATTGAGCTCATTATTATGATGCATTACCGAGTGGGCCCAGAGATACCTCTCCGTCATACGGAGTGACAAATCCCAGTCTCGATCCGTGTCAACCCAACAGATACTTTCGGGGATACCTGTAGTATACCTTTATAGTCACCCAGTTACGTTGTGATGTTTGGTACACCCAAAGCACTCCTACGGCATCTGGGAGTTACATGATCTCATGGTCTAAGGAAATGATACTTGACATTGGAAAAGCTCTAGCAAATGAACTACACGATCTTGTGCTATGCTTAGGATTGGGTCTTGTCCATCACATCATTCTCCTAATGATGTGATCCCATTATAAATGACATCCAATGTCCATAGTCAGGAAACCATGACTATCTGTTGATCAACGAGCTAGTTAACTAGAGGCTCACTAGGGACATGTTATGGTCTATGTATTCACACATGTATTATGATTTCCGGATAACATAATTATAGCATGAATAACAGACAATTATCAAGAACAAGGCAATATAATAATAATCATTTTATTATTGCCTCCAGGGCATATTTCCAACACCTACTACTACGTGCAGCCCGCTGGCAACGACCAGGAGTAGTTTAGGAGGATCCCAGGCAGGAGGCCTGCGCCTCTTTCGATCTGTATCCTAGTTTGTGCTAGCCTTCTTAAGGCAAACTTGTTTAACTTATGTCTGTACTCAGATATTGTTGCTTCTGCTGACTCGTCTATGATCTAGCTCTTGTATTCGAGCCCTCGAGGCCCCTGGCTTGTAATATGATGCTTGTATGACTTATTTTATTTGTAGAGTTGTGTTGTGATATCTTCCCGTGAGTCCCTGATCTTGATCTTACACGTTTGCGTGTATGATTAGTTACGATTGAATCGGGGGCGTCACAAGTTGGTATCAGAGCCGACTGCCTGTAGGAATCCCCCTTCCACACTCCTTGGTCGAAGTTCAGTCTAGTCTATGAAAATTGTTTTACTAACTTGGCTGTGCGGCCCACGGGCCCACGTCGCCATTGGGTGGTATTAGTATCTTTTACTCCTCGATCTATACTATGGGACTCTGATCTCTCTACTATTCAGGTTTAATGGTTTTACTAAATCCAACTTTAGGTTCTCGATAATACTTTCTCCCAGAGAGCCCCTCATTCCAGATGATCGCCTGCTACACAAGAAGATTCCGAAGATACTCTCCGATGTTCTCTCAAGACTTTGTGCCCATTGCTTTTGTAATTCCCTACCACTAAAATATCCCTATGGATAAATACATACACCCATCGTTCTTACTTTTATTCCAAGTTGATCTTGTTATTACAAGATACCTCGAACTTCTCTCTATTGCTCCGACAAATCTTTGTGCTTACTGCCTTGTGGTTCCTTGTCACCTGAATACACCTACAACTTAGTCCTCACACTCACCGAGGATTTGTTTCTCCCTAGTTAGTCATGTGTGCACAAAAGTCTTCGAAATGCTATTCAATCTTTCGAAAATCCTCAGCAATCTATTGCTCTTGAAATTCTTCCTTGCCTGCATTATGATTAATCCCATAAGTCGGGTAATCTTATTGACATCCCTTATCTTTATTATCTTAAGTCCGTTGATTCAATATGTTGAGGATGCTCGCATTCCTCAGTCGAATCCTAGAATTCATCCTTGTGGCTCAGACGTCATTTTTAAACATGAGCTGGATCTCGACCAATCAAATTGTCATCGATTATACCCCTTAGGCTATTCAACTTATCCATCCCTAATTACAGCATTGCTTCTGATCCCTTTTCTTGGAATTCACAATTCCTTTGCATTTGAGCCTTGAGTTAGTCAGTTGTTTCTATAATCAGATGCACATGCATTCCTTCTTCCTTTGATAGGGTACCGATACTCACATCAGCACCGTTGTAGACCACCAGACCTCTTATTGGATTATTATCCGACAATGTCCTTCATATTCAAGTAACCTTGTGAGCCTTTCCACGGATATATAAAGCCTTTGGTAAATTGTATCCTCTGCTTCCTCAACCATGCTCTGTTTTCGAGTTGGTGGTATTTACTATTGAAGCTTGTGGTATACGTTTTCACGATACCCTGACGGGTTGAACCTATGCCTTCCTTATTATGTGTGAACTTGAAAGTTTTCACGAGTCATACTCTTCTGGTATTTTGCTAAATAAAATTTCTACACTATAGCTTCATCAAAAGCAAGAAGTAAAATGAAAGGTTATGCATGGAAGAAGTGGGAGTCGACCTTCAGCCTTTGCGTTCATGCCCATGGACCCGATGCGAAACTTATCATCGAAGCTTCTTGTAAATGATATTAATCCCCTTGTTATAAGTTCGTCCTGTATCTATGTTTGATCCTTTGCAATCATGGTTCCGACCATATTTTCTCATTAATATCATTTATCAGACAAGTTAAGTAGTTGTCTTGTGCAGATCATTGCACATGTCCAACCTTTACTTTGATCTACCGTCGAGTATTACACTAGCATATCTTGATAATGTTATGGAACTGCATAACTTCTTATGGGTTCTTCATGAACTGTTAATTCTCACCGATTTCAATTTTTCTGGGTTCTGGGTTGTCGTCAACCGAGAACGCCGATATGTGAACTGATTCCGCATTCCGGTATGATAACTCTTAAAGTAATTTTCATTGCTTATGAGTTTAGTCCTTCAAGTCATTCCTAGCCTTATCGGCTATATCATTATCGTGCAACTTTTTAACTATGCTATTTGGTCCTTCTTTCTGAAGCACAATTTTCGAGGTTGAGCTAAGCTTACGTCGGCTTCCCTCGTCATATCATTTCTCCTTGAACAACAAGCTTGATTTCGAGTTTGTGTCGTACCATTGGTTCCAAAAACTTTTCGCTTCATCATTCCTAGGACTTGATGTCATCACCGGTCGGTTACATCTTCATGAAATCTCTCGACTAATGTGTCAGATCATCATTAGCCTTCCGAGCTCTTCCAGGATATCAATTGAATTCATGATGAGAAATATCATCCTTGCCCTCGATGATTTGTGTTATCATTTACCACCTTACTGCCTTCCCTCTAACACAAACTTGTTCGTGTTTTCTGTTATACCTTGAGTTCCTTATTATCAAGCATTTGATCTTCTTTACCTTGGAGTATTACCATCTTTTATGTCAGGAATGTCGTGAGAATTTCACCACCTCTTAAAAATTCTTGGTATTGTGATACTTCTCACCAGCACCATTCTTTCTTGGCACCAATGTTGATTCTAACCAGAATACCAACAAGTGCACGGTGTTGCTTGTATTCTGCACTCCTAGCAACCCTATTGCATTGGAGTTAATGGTCGACATATCATTCTTAGACTATTGGATAATGAATCACCATTCTAACCTTGATCGTGCTACCTAAGCCCATATTTCGGGTGCACCTTTCAACCAATGTTTAACTCTGCATGTTTTACTCGAGAATACCTCATTACATCATTTGTTTTGACAAATGTCATCTCCTTGTTCGCATAATTGTGGAAATCCACCTTTTTGGAAATCTCGAGGATTGCCGCTGACTGCATCAGCTACCCCCTCATCGTCTCCTTATTTTAAATGATGAACTCTCATGTCGGAACTTGCTCCCATAGTTCAATTCCGGAGATCTTACATTGTCATCTCATCAATTTGTGTTTCACCTTTTCTTCTCAGGTATCCTAAGTCTGAGGTATCCTGGCACCAACCAGATCTGAATCTCGGTCACATATGATGGTTGGAACATATTCCCAAGAGTTATAACAGTGGTCTTTAACCCAATAAGGTGATGTCATCCTAGCACACCTGGTCGGAGGACCTACTGTTATAGTTTCATTATTAGCAAGGTTATCCATTCTTCTATGAGGAAATTGTAAGATTTATTCTATAAGTTGTTCCTGATGGATCCTTCATGTATCCAAAGTCTGAACTTTGCTTGAAGACCATGTCAATGCTATCTCGAAGCATGTCTGTGGTAATCTGATTTTCAATAAGAACATTTGAAGCACAATGCTAAAATTTCCTTATTAATTACCCCAAACACCGTTGTTTGGGTAATGTCATGAAATTCCTCTCCCCTTACCTAAAAGGTTTTCTACTTTCTATCCTGTCATGGATATCATGCTCTACTTGTCCTTGGGAATGATATACCCCTGAAACATGTGTTTAAACACATTTTCCTTTCCATTGTTTTGTTTAATCTGATGATCATCTTTTCATTTCTATTGTTTTGTTTAATCTTGTTGTGATCTATATGATCTAAGAAGTATTAATTCACTGCTTATATAAACACCTCAGTGTACAACCATGTCAGTAAGACCCTGTTTCTATTGTTGATGACATTCCGGTAACCACCGATGGATGAGAACTTTGTCTATTGGTCCGCCTCGTTCAACGAGCGGGAAAAATGGTTCTCTTCGTCCCTCGCCCTTGGTACCGATGTTGTTGCCGACATAACCGACAGGCTATTCCCTGCCATGTCTTTCTATCATAACCGTGCAAGATGTCAGTGCCTTTCCTACTTTAAACCCACATCATGGACCCATAACCCACAGTTCCACAGGATCGAAACCTGACTCTCCTGTACAACCTATTGTCAAAGTTATTCCTCGCGCTTGACTTCGTATGTAATTCACAAGCCACCTGCTTAGTGATCTATTCTGGTATTAGACACAATACTATTTCCCGTTCCTCTGAACCCCTTTCACACTTTGTTCTAGGCATCGAACAATTGCCTACCCGCTTGAAACTTCTCATGGTACCTTCTTACTTGGCTCTCGATATGTTTCATTCGTTCAACTCGAGAGATACTCTTGTGTTCATCCATGGGATAACCCCAAATGATTTCCCCTTATACCATTCTATCATTGTAGAGCAGCCCCTTACCTATTCGTAAGTACGACATAATTTTCGAAGAAAGGAGGACGACGTCATCATGATGACCTAAAAGAAGAGAAATAAAGACACCAACGAGGAGGATCAAGTACTTCAGGAAGAGCAACCAAGACCGAGAACACTCGTTAGAATTTCGTAACCAAATCCCTTCCCAGTCACTCCACCTCTTAAAATGTAGCGACCAGACCTCAAATGGTCTGATCTCTATGCTCAGGTGTCATCCCTGGATCAGTAATGCTGACACCACACAGTACTCGAAGGATTTATAACAGAGTAGCAATCACACACTTATTACATCGAGTGTCTCAATAGAGAACTTATTACAATAAATATGGCTTAAGGTCATCTAATAACTATAACAGCGGAAGGCTTGGAAGATAAGTGAGTCCATCAACTCCAACGGCATCACTGAGTATAGAACCACGACCTAAAACTCCTTAATCGTCGTCTGAAAAGTCTGCAACATTAACGTTGCAGCCCGAAACGGGCCAGCACATGGAATATGCTGGCAAAGTAACACATAGAGAGTAATGGAATGAAACAGCTATACTATATGCATATTTGGCTGGTGGAAAGCTCTATGGTTACAGTTTTGCGTAAAGCCAATTTTTCCCTACTACAAAGGAATAAATTTTATTTAACTATCATGGTGGTTGTTAAACATTGAGAATGGTTGAGAGCATTCTCAATCCCAATTAAGTATCATCATTAACAAAACCCAACAAAATTAATTTTTAGAGTAACATGTTGAGATTCACATGATAATCCAAGTACTAGATACTCAAGATATCCATAACCGGGGACACGGCGAACCATGATCAGTTTATACACTATGCACAGGTTTGCGCACTTTTCCCCACAAGACTCGATCGCCTCCGTTTGGTTTCTCGCCTTACATGGTGTTTGAGAAGACGGATGAGCGAGACATAGTCTTTCAGAAGTGCTAGCACCTTACGATGGATAGACCGTTACACCTACTTTCCCCTACATCTGCTAGTCTACCCTGTAAGAGTCCGCACGACTTAATCAACTATGCTAGAGCCCATAATAGCTTGTGGCTGCACACGGAAGTTTCTAGTATGAAAAATCTCATGATCCCTTTGGGCCTGGGTGGCGGTCCATAAAGAAAAAAACAGGCAATCCTGGAATACCCAGGTACCTCCATCCACCCAGATGTGTGTTTAAGTTGCCACCTTAGATAAACCCTTAATTAACAAACTCCCATCTGTCATGGATATCACTCACCCAATCCACGTCTACTAGCATAGCATGGCATAATGGCAAACATAGAAGTAACTCCCAAAGGTTTGATAATATAACAGGTAATAGGTACTACCTCAACTACTTCCCATCCCACAATTTAGTTTGATCCTAATCATGCAATGTTTGAGGATTGATCTAATGCAATAAAACTGGGTAGTAGGGGCATGATCAAAGTGTTACTTGCCTTGCTGATGATCCGCAAAACCTAGAGATTCGAAGTAAGAGGTGGCGCACTCCGGGTATTCTATCACAGACAAACAAACAAGCATACAATAAGTATTCATCTAATGCACAGGTAAAACTCAAATAAGATATCTAACCAGAAGGTTCAACTTAAGAACTCCGGTTTGCAAAAGAATCAAATCCAATGAAGCAATGGAAGTCAAACGGCAAAAGAAACAAGCTTCGTTTACTATTCTGGATCTAGGGTAATTTTTACATTGGCAAAAACTTGTTTAAGTTGGTTAAACGGTTAGATGGTTTCGAGACGAAGCTCCAGGCGCTTAAATCGCCTGATTCCGATAATCGAGCGAAAAGTTATACTAAAACGAAAATTGGATCAGGAATCGCGATCAGAAAAATCGTGGATTTAATCCGAGAAAAAGAAAAACGACGAATGTTCGCTAGAACGAACGAACGCTCGCTATTTAAATAAATCGGAAAAGCGATCTATTTAAAAAACCGAAACTAAAAAAAACCGCAACTTTTTTTAACCGCGACTTTTTTTAACCACGACTTTTTTTAACCGCGACTTGTTTTTAACCACGACTTTTTTTTAACCGCGGCTTTTTAAAAAAAACGGCGGCGAAAACGAGTTTGACCTGGGTCCGGCGGCAGCGGCGGGCGGTGGCGGCGGCTCTGATTTCGGGCGCGGTGGGCTGGGGCGGCTCGGGGCGGCGGTATTTAAAGGCTGGCCCCGGGCGGAGTCATGCTCGGGGACAGCCCGAAGTCGGTCGCGTTTTTTTAAATTATTCCGCGTAGAAAAACAAATAAAAGAAATACTAAACGTACTTCAAAAATCTTGAAATAAATTTTCCCGGGCTTCTAAAAGCAAGCCGCACAAGGTGAACATTTATTTGGGGCCTAAATGCAATTTTAAAAAACGCACATTTTCCTAAATTCAAATAAAATACCGAAAAACTCCGAAATAAAATCTTATTTGATTTTATTATTAAATCCTCAATATTTCTTTATTTTGGGAAAGTCATTTTATTCCCTCTCTCATATTTTTGTAATAGAAATAATTGATGATAAAATAATTAAAATCAAATGATCCTATCTTCAAAATTTGAGAAAACTCAAATATGATAATAATGAATTCCCCAACTCTCTCCGTGGGTCCTTGAGTTGCGTAGAAATTTCTAGGATCAAACCAAAAGCAAATAAAATATGATATACATTGATGATCTAATGTATAACATTCCAAATTGAAAATTTGGGATGTTACAAACCTACCCCCTAAGATGAATCTCGCCCTCGAGATTCGGGTTGGCTAGAAAATAGGTGAGGGTGGTCCTTGAGCAAATCTTCCTCTCGCTCCCAGGTGGCTTCATCCTCCGTGTGGTGGCTCCACTGAACCTTGCAAAACTTGGTAACCTTGCTGCGGGTGACTCGGCTGGCATACTCTAGAATCTTAACTGGTTTCTCCTCATAGGTCAAATCATTATCCAACTGAATTGCTTCCAATGGCACGGTGTCTCTCAAGGGTATGTCAGCCATCTCCGCGTGGCACTTCTTCAACTGAGAAATGTGGAACACATCATGAACTCCTGACAATCCTTCAGGAAATTCCAACTTGTAGGCCACTTCTCCCATACGTTCCAATACTCGGTATGGTCCTACAAATCGTGGCGCTAACTTTCCTTTAACACCAAAGCGCTTTGTTTCCCCGAAGTGGGGATACTCGAAGATAAGCTCTATCTCCAACTTCATAAACTGTCTCCTTGCGTTTAGAATCTGCATAACTCTTCTGTCTGGACTGGGCTATCTTGAGCCTATCGCGAATCAATTTCCCCTTCTGTTCAGACTCCTTAATCAAGTTAGGTCCAAACAACTGGCGGTCTCCAACTTCATCCCACGACAATGGTGTCCTGCACCTTCTTCCGTACAAGGCTTCGAAAGGGGCCATCTTCAAACTGGTTTGATAGCTGTTGTTGTAAGAGAACTCTGCATATAGCAAATTCTCGTCCCAACTAGATCCATAATCTAGCGCACAAGCTCTCAGCATGTCCTCCAAAATCTAATTGACTCTCTCGGTCTGTCCATCTGTCTATGGATGAAAGTTGTGCTGAACTCTAGCCTGGTACCCAAAGTTTCGTGCAACTGATTCCAGAACTTTGAGGTAAACTGGGTTCCTCTATCTGATACTATACTCCTCGGAACTCCATGTAAGCATACAATCCTGTTCATGTATATCTTTGCCAACTTAGCACTGGTGTAAGTGGTCTTTATTGGGATGAAATGAGCTACTTTCGTCAACCGATCGACTACAACCCAAATCGAGTCATAGCCTAAACGGGTCCTGGGTAATCCTGTGATAAAATCCATGCCTAACTTATCCCACTTCCATTCGGGTATCGGCAATGGCTATAGCAATCCCGCTGGCTTCTGATGCTCTGCCTTTACTCTCTGACATACATCACAAACTGCTACATACTCCGTGAGGGAGTCCTGGATTAGGGGGTGTCCGGATGGCCAGACTATACCTTCAGCCGGACTCTTGGACTATGAAGATACAAGATTGAAGACTTCGTCCCGTGTCCGGAAGGGACTTTCCTTGGCGTGGAAGGCAAGCTTGGCGATACGGATATACAGATCTCCTACCATTGTAACCGACTTTGTGTAACCCTAACCCTCTCCGGTGTCTATATAAACCAGAGGGTTTTAGTCCGTAGGACAACATAGACAACAACAATCATACCATAGGCTAGCTTCTAGGGTTTAGCCTCTCCGATCTCGTGGTAGATCTACTCTTGTACTACCCATATCATCAATATTAATCGAGCAGGACATAGGGTTTTACCTGCATCGAGAGGGCCCAAACCTGGGTAAAACATCGTGTCCCTTGCCTCCTGTTACCATTTGGCCTAGATGCACAGTTCGGGACCCCCTACCCGAGATCCGCCGGTTTTGACACTGACACTCCGCAATATCTTTGTTCATTCCGGTCCACCAGAAAATATCCTTCAAATCCAAATACATCTTGGTATTTCCTGGGTGAATTGAATATGGTGAATCGTGTGCCTCTTGCAGAATCAACTTCCTGATCTCCGGGTCATTGGGCACATAAACACGGTCTTCAAACCATAGGGTGTCGTGCTCATCCTCACGAAATCCTTTAGCTTTTCCTTTGCTCAGTTTCTCCTTAATAGAGGCAATCTCCTTGTCAGTCTTCTGAGCGTCTCTGATTCTATCCATTAAAGTTGACTGAATCTCCAATGTTGCTACATAGCCTCTCGGAACTATTTACAAACATAGTTCACGAAGATTTTCGGCTAACTCCCTTGGTATTTCTCCCGTCATTAGTGTATTGACATGGCTTTTGCGACTCAATGCGTCAGCTACTACATTAGCCTTTCCGGGATGGTAATGCAATCTCATATCATAATCCTTGATGAGCTCCAACCATCTCCTTTGTCTGAGGTTCAACTCCTTCTGCGTGAAAATGTACGTCAAACTCTTGTGATCCGTGTACACCTCACAATGATTTCCAATGAGGAAATGTCTCCATGATTTAAATGCATGCACTACGGCTGCTAATTCCAAAGCATGTGTAGCATAATTCAACTCGTGAGGTTTCAGTTGTCTTGAGGCATATGAAACAACTCTCCCTTCCTGCATAAGCACTGGTCCAAGTCCTATACGTGAAGCTTCGCAATACACCTCATAGTCCTTGGTCTGGTCTGGCAAAATCAACACTGGTGAAGTAAATAAGCGTTTCTTCAACTCCTGGAAACTAGCCTCACACTCCTCAGTCCATTTGAACTTGGTATCCTTCTTGAATAACTCCGTCATAGGCTTCACAATCTTTGAGAAATTCTCAATAAATCTCCGGTAGTATCCTGCGAGTCCAAGAAAACTCTGGATCTCTTCAACTGTTGTTGGCGCTTCCCAATTGGTCACGGTATCAACTTTAGTGGGATCTACTGATATACCTTCTCCGGATATAACGTGTCCGAGGAATCCTACTTCCTTCAATCAAAACTCACATTTGTTGAACTTGGCATACAACTGATGTTTTCTGAGCTTCTCAAGTACCAATCGCAAATGCTCATTATGCTCCTCCTCATTCTTCGAGTAAACCAGGATATCATCAATGAACACCATGACGAACTTATCCAAGAACTCCATAAACACTTTGTTCATCATGTTCATAAAATAGGCAGGTGCGTTAGTCAGACCAAATGACATAATGGTATGCTCGTACAACCCATACCTGGTGGTAAAAGCCGTCTTAGGTATATCCTGTTCTCGAATCTTCAACTGGTGGTATCCTGATCGCAGATCGATCTTGGAAAATACCTTAGCTCCTTGCAATCGATCAAACAGATCATTGATCATTGGTAGTGGGTACTTGTTCTTGATGGTTACTTCATTCAATCCTCGATAATCAACAACCATCCTTAACGATCCATCCTTTTTCTCCACTAGAAGTACTGGCGACCCCCAAGGCGAAGAACTTGGGCGAATATATCCCTTATCCAGTAACTCCTTAATCTGCTTCTTAATTTCCACCAAATCCTTTGCAGGCATCCAGTATGGTCTCTTCGATATTGGCCCTGTGCCTGGCAATAGCTCAATCAAAAACTCAATATCTCCATCCGGTGGCATGCCTGGCAACTCTTCTGGAAATACTTCAGGGAAATCCCTTACCACTGGTACTTCCTCCTGCACAACTCCTATTAAACAATTTACTTG
Source organism: Triticum dicoccoides (assembly GCF_002162155.2). NCBI lineage: Eukaryota > Viridiplantae > Streptophyta > Magnoliopsida > Poales > Poaceae > Triticum > Triticum dicoccoides. The sequence goes on along the minus strand of NC_041382.1, from coordinate 471,044,742 downwards.
AGTCCCTTTTGGCACATGTCGGGATACATACTTGATCCTTCTCCCTTTTGGGGTAGTAAGCAAAATTGTCTTATTGGCGCAATCAATGTTTCCTTCGTACATCGACAGCCAATCCATACCCAGAACTACATCCAATCCTTGTGATTCCAAAATGATTAAATCCGAGGGAAACACATGCCTACCTATACTCAATGGCACTTGAAAACATCCTTGACTAGCCATATACTCCACTCCTGGTGAGCTTACTAGCATAGGTGTTCTAAGAACCTTAGTGGGCAGGTTATACTTATCCACAAATCCCCTTGATATGTATGAATGCAATGCACCAGTATCAAAAAGAACGAGTGCAGTAAATGACTTAACCAAAAACTTACCGATTACGGCATCCGGTTGCTCTTCAACCTCCTCCACGTTAACGTGGTTCACCTGTCCCCTCTTGAAAGGGTTCGGCTTCTTCCCAGAGCTTCCATTGCCATTCTGGCCTTCAGGACATTCATTGGCATAATGTTCGGTCTTCTGACACTTAAAGCAAGTGACTTGGCTCAGGTCTTTCTTGGCTGGGGTTGATGGGTTGGTACGGTTCTCGTCGTTGCCTCCTCCATTCCCATTACCATTCTTGGTGCCATTGTGATTGTGCGAGCTACCTCCTCCATGAGTATGCTGAAAATGTCCTCCCGTTCTAGGGGTAAAACATGGCTTCTATTGGGCTCCATAATTGTACTTCCCTTGTCCATACTTCCTCTTGCGGTTCTCAATTAGCTGCTGCTTGCCTTCAATCATAAGAGCACGGTCTAAAGTCCTCCACATACTGGCCAACTGTCCGTCCTCCTTGGCGCAAGTTGCGAAACTCACGCTTCTTCATGGCCATAGCTCCTGCTGAAACATGGGCAGTTCGAAAAGCCTGCTGAAACTGGTCCCATGTGACAGTGTCGACAGGCAAAGTGGCTGTGAAATTCTCCCACCATGATGCTGCGGGTCCTTCAAGCTGATGTGCGGCAAACTTCACCTTCTCCGCATCTGTGCATCCTGTTGTGGTCAACTCTCTAGCTGTCTTGCGGAGCCAATCATCTGCTACTATCGGCTCAGTGCTACTGGAAAACACCGGCGGATTCAGCCTAAGAAAACGGGCTAAGTGATCAACAGGTGGTGGTGGTGGGTTGTTGTTGTTGTTGTTCCCCTGATTCTGCTTCTGGACTAGCAACTGCATCAATGTGTTCTGCTGCTGGATCAACTGGGTGAGCTCCGGTGGAAAGGTAAATCCGGGGTCACGTCTCGGAGGCATCTGAGGGTTTAGAAAAGATGATATTTAAGAATAGAGGGGGTCTAAAGAGAAAACACTACCCATATGCACATGAGGCAAAAGCAAACAATTCACTTCATTCAATCAAACAAGGGCATACAATCGATCTAACTATCACAAAAGTGCTCGGACTACCGTATTTACATGGTGGACTACTACTACTAATGAGGTGGTCTACTAGAAATGTTCTTCGGTTGCAGACTCCATGATATCTGCTCCGGCTTCATCAACATAGTCATCATCGCTATCATCTGGATCCAAGTCGGTGTCGTCGATGATGATGTAGTCTTCCGGGCGAATCTCCTTGGGTTCTTCGTCTTCATCTACTGATGTAGGGCCTCCCATAAATATCCCAATCTTCTTGATCAGATCGTCATTCTTCTCCACCAATACTTCAATTTCTTCTTCATAATCTTCTCGTGTAGCCTTGAGTTCTTCCACCAGTTCCTTGATTCTTGTCCTTGCCTTCTTCAGGTCTATCATGTTGGCGCACATCTGGTTCTCCTGTCGTTGAATGTGCTGGTTTAACTCCTGGATAAAAGCTGCAATTGATCTATCCTTTCTGGTGCTGATCATCTCCCAGTGCTCATCTCGGCGCCCACAAATCTGGTAGATAGTATCCTTGAGATCATTGCGGTAGACTTCTCCAATGCGTCCCATGGCGATGTGAGCTGCCATGCTCTTTCCTAGACTCCAAGTTGGTGCATCAAAAGAAAACTCTATGGGCTCAGTGACTGGCATGAACATCCTTCCTGGAACTTGAACTTGAATCATCCAGCGCTCTTCTTCAGGTAAAGTGGCGTTGTAGGTTCCGGTGAAGCTTGGTACTCCTATGTTCAGGGATCTAGTGACTTCCTTCAAGTGGCATCCAAAGGGTGTATCTTCATCCGGTTGCGTGAACTTGTTCCTTGCATCCGCCATCCTAAAGAATAGAAAAGAGGAGAGGTCAGAAGAGAAGAGAGTGAATAGTGATCTAGGTCTTTAGCTTAGTGGTCGTGTCCTACAGTCAGCGTGTGCTCTGATACCATCTCTGTAGCGACCAGACCTCAAACGGTCTGATCTCTGTGCTCAGGTGTCATCCCTGGATCAGTAATGCTGACACCACACAGTACTCAGAGGATTTATAACAGAGTAGCAATCACACACTTATTACATCGAGTGTCTCAATAGAGAACTTATTACAATAAATATGGCTTAAGGCCATCTAATAACTATAACAGCGGAAGGCTTGGAAGATAAGTGAGTCCATCAACTCCAACGGCATCACTAAGTATAGAACCACGACCTAAAACTCCTTAATCGTCATCTGAAAAGTCTGCAACATTAATGTTGCAGCCCGAAATGGGTCAGCACATGGAATATGCTGGCAAAGTAACACATAGAGAGTAATGGAATGAAACAGCCATACTATATGCATATTTCGCTGGTGGAAAGCTCTATGTTACAGTTTTGCGTAAATCCAATTTCTCCCTACTAAAAAGGAATAAATTTTATTTAACTATCATGGTGGTTGTTAAACATTGAGAATGGTTGACAGCATTCTCAATCCCAATTAAGTATCATCATTAACAAAACCTAACAAAAATAATTTTTAGAGTAACATGTTGAGATTCACATGATAATCCAAGTACTAGATACTCAAGATGTCCATAACCGGGGACACGGCTAACCATGATTAGTTTATACACTCTGCAGAGGTTTGCACACTTTTCCCCACAAGACTAGATCGCCTCCATTTGGTTTCTCGCACTACATGGTGTTTGAGAAGATGGATGACCAAGACATAGTCTTTCAGAAGTGCTAGCACCTTATGATGGATAGACCGTTACACCTACTTTCCCCTACATCTGCTAGTCTTCCCTATAAGAGTTCGCACGACTTAATCAACTATGCTAGAGCCCATAATAGCTTGTGGCTGCACACGGAAGTTTCTAGTATGAAAAATCTCATGATCCCTTTGGGCCTGGGTGGCGGTCCATAAAGAAAAAAACAGGCAATCCTGAAATACCCAGGTACCTCAATCCACCCAGATGTGTGTTTACGTTGCCACCTTAGATAAACCCTTAATTAACAAACTCACATCTGTCATGGATATCACTCACCCAATCCGCATCTACTAGCATAGCATGGCATAATGGCAAACATAGAAGTAACTCCCAAAGGTTTGATAATATAACAGGTAATAGGTACTACCTCAACTACTTCCCATCCCACAATTTAGTTAGATCCTAATCATGCAATGTTTGAGGATTGATCAAATGCAATAAAACTGGGTAGTAGGGGTATGATCAAAGTGTTACTTGCCTTGCTGATGATCCGCGAAACCTAGAGATACGAAGTAACAGACGGCGCACTCCGGGTATTCTATCACAGACAAACAAACAAGCATACAATAAATATTCATCTAATGCACAGGTAAAACTCAAATAAGAGATCTAACCAGAAGGTTCAACTTAAGAACTCCGGTTTGCAAAAGAATCAAATCCAACGAAGCAAGGAAAGTCAAACGGCAAAAGAAACAAGCTTCGTTTACTATTCTGGATCTAGGGCAATTTTTACAGTGGCAAAAACTTGTTTAAGTTGGTTCAACGGTTAGAGGGTTTCGAGACGAAACTCCAGGCGCTTGAATCGCCTGATTCCGATAACCGAGCGAAAAGTTATACTAAAACGAAAATCGGATCAGGAATCGCGATCAGAAAAATCACGGATTTAATCCGAGAAAAAGAAAAACAACGAACGTTCGCTAGAACGAACGAACGGACGAACGCTCGCTATTTAAATAAATCAGAAAACCAATCTATTTAAAAAAACCGAAACTAAAAAAACCGTGACTTTTTTTAACTGCTACTTTTTTTTGACCGTGACTTTTTTTAACCGCGACTTTTTTTAACCGCGACTTTTTTTTAACCGCGACTTTTTTTAAAAAAAACCAGCGGCAAAAACAAGGTTGACCTGGGTCCGGCGGCGGCGGCGGCTCTGATTTCGGGCGCGGTGGGCTGGGGCGGCTCGGGGCGGCGGTATTTATAGGCTGCCCCCGGGCGGAGTCCCGCTCGGGTATGGCCCGAAGTCGGTTCGCAAAAAAACAAATAAAAGAAATACTAAACAAACTCCAAACATCCTGAAATAAATTTTCCCGGGCTTCTAAAATCAAGACGCACATGGTGAACATTTATTTGGGGCCTAAATGCAATTTTAAAAAACGCACATTTTTCCTAAATTCAAATAAAATACCGAAAAACTTCGGAATAAAATCTTATTTGATTTTATTATTAAATCCTCAATATTTCTTTATTTTGGGAAAGTCATTTTATTCCCTCTCTCATATTTTTGTAATAGAAATAATTGATGATAAAATAAGTAAAATCAAATGATCCTATCTTCAAAATTTGAGAAAACTCAAATATGAAAATAATGAATTCCCCAACTCTCTCCGTGGGTCCTTGAATTGCATAGAAATTTCTAGGATCAAACCAAAAGCAAATAAATATGATATGCATTGATGATCTAATGTATAACATTCCAAATTGAAAATTTGGGATGTTACATAAAATCTCGGGACGAGATTTCTTGTAGTGGAGGAGAATTGTGACGCCCAGATAATTAAGCTACAGTAACCACACCTTAATTGTTCCATGTCATCACGATTAATTTTCTAAGCCTCACCTTGATCCAAACCATACTCGAATTCAAAATCAAATGCAAGTCAATTTATTAAATTTTCAAATAATAAAAAAATGTAGGCTGGTTTGAAATAAATCCTTAACTATTTTTCATGAATTACCCAACATCTTTTGACTTAATAAAATGCCCCTATCTATTTAACACTGAGTTAGCAACAATTAAATTTACCGTTTCAATTTAAATAGATATCCAACCTTTTCAAAATAAATTGTAACTTTCTGAGTTGCATTAAAATATTGCCTAGTGATTATGTGCTAAGTGGCACATTTGAAAAAGTTGTTTTGATATCTAAAAAAATAGAAAACCATAGGGAAAATATAAAACAGAAATTAGTAAATGCAGAAGGAACCGAACTACTATGCACTTTAGCCCAGTATCAACAGTTGCTAGCCTAGCCCACTGAACCGGCCTAGCCCAACTCCTCCCCTCTGTCTTCTTCGTTCTTTGTTCACCGAGCGCGGTGGATGATCGTGCGTCGTCCATGGACGGATTAGCCACGGGGCGGCCATCCCGCGCCTCCCCGTCGTCTCCCAGCGGTGGATAAGAACGACCCCGAGCCCCTTTGATCGAACCCTATCTCCTTCTTCCTCTTCCATTCGCTCCTCCGCTCGAACCCAAAGCCCCCCGATGCCTCGCTGCCGCGTTTCCCTCATCGCCATGGCCGCAAACCTCCCCACGGCCAGCCAAGGCGCCCAGGAGGACCGCCGCCATAGTCCTCTTCGACTACAGGCACGCGTTCGAGCTCGGAGCACGTACATTGACTGGATCGAGCCGCCTTTGTCCGCGGGACCCGACCCCGTTCGTCGCTGCCGCGTCGCTCCTCCGGTCCACCTTGACTCCCTGCGGCTTCCTCGACCACACCACGAGCTCGCTGTGAGCTCCTTCCCCGAATCCCCATTCTTCCCGCCTCGATTCGTTTGCGTAGCCTCCGTCCATGAATTAAGCCGCCTCAGCTACTGCCTTCTCACTGTTGCACTGCTGCTCGCTGGCCGCGCATCCGCCGTCCCATGCCCCCACACCTCGTTCGCTCGCACCGGCCATGCCCCCGGGATCCCCTGCCCGTGCTGCCCTGTCACCCGCACTTGCCAGCCTCACCCATCTGCCTGGCCATGCTCGCACACGCCGCTCGAGCTTCCTGCATGCGCGCTCGCCGCAGCTGCCGCCGCTGCCGCCGCCACTACTAGTCCGGCGCGCGCCCGCCGGAACCCTTGCCGCCGCCTCCGCCTGCCGCTAGATCCGGCAACGCGGCCCGGGCCGCATCCGGCCGTGCACGGCGTTGCCTGAATGTACTGCTGCTGATGCTCTGAATGTACTGCTGCTGATGAATGCTACAGTATCTATGGCTAGCTTTGCGAATATTACGGTGACTAACCCCCTTCACAACCTCTAATCAGCGGGTAAACAACTACTAATAGGCCAAGAAAAATTATGAGTAGAAAGTATACTTGACAAACTTCATTTTATTCCATTGGACCAAATCCTTTCGATGAACGGATTAAATCATATGAAAATCACAAAAGGCTATCTTCTGTTAACAAAGAACATAATTAACCCCTAGTTGTGTGTGTGCGTGTGTGTTCTGTGTTTGTGAGGCCGGCCCCATGTTCAATTACTTTAGGGTTAATTAGTATTTAGGTTAGCTACTAGCAGATGACATGTGGACCCCATTAATTAGGTTAGTATCTATTTATTTGTTTAGGTATAGCCTATGACATGTGGGATCCACTTCTACTATTCATGTGTTGACCAGTCAAATGTTGACTGGTTCAACACAGCCTCACTGGCCCCGCTATCATACATTATGGCTAGAATAGTGCTAGGTGGCAAAGTATTTCACCATTTATAATTCGAGTTAAATAAATTCTAGAAATCTTTTAAACTTTGAAAATTCATATAAAATTAACCGTAACTTGGATGAAAATACTTTGAACATGAAAATTACTCAGATCAACGAGACGAATCCGAATACGCAGTCCGTTCATCCGCCACACATCCCTAACATAGCAAACATGCAACAATACCCCTCTGATTCGTCTATTCGAAAACGTCAAACACCGGGAATACATTCCCGGATGTTTTCCCCCTTCGCCAGTAGCACCTACTACTACGTTAGGTCACCTCTAGCATCGCGTAATGCCATGTTACACTTTGTGATGCTTTGACTGCTTTGTTATATATTGTGTTCCCCCTCCGTTACTTCTTTCCGGTAGACCTCGAGACTGCTGGCGAACCCCAGTTCGACTACGGTGTTGATGACCCCTCCTTGCCAGAGCAACCAGGCAAGCCCCCCCCCCTTAATCACCATATATTGCCTATTCTTCTCTATACTGCTTGCACTAGAGTAGTGTAGCATGTTATTGCTTTCCATTAATCCAATCATGATGCATAGCCTATCCTTGCTACTACTATTGTTACCTTTACCTGCAATCCTACATGCTTAGTATAGGATATGCTAGTATTTCATCTGTGGCCCTACATTCTTGTTCGTTTGTTGTGCTATACTATCAGGCTATGATCACTCGGGAGGTGATCACGGGTATATACTATATACTTTATACATGATACATGTGGTGACTAAAGTCGGGTCGGCTCGTGGAGCACCCGCAAGTGATTCACGGATTGGGGGCTGAAAGGACCTTTGTCCCAACGGCCCTCTGTGTGGATCTTTGTGGCAGAGCGACAAGGCAGATTGAGACTACCTAGGTGAGAGGTGGGACTGGCCCTGGTCGGCGTTCACGGTTATTTAGAGAGAACACGTTTAACGAGATCTTGGTATTTGATCTGAGTCAGACCACTGGCCTATATGCACTAACCATCTACGCGGGGACAATTATGGGCACTCGACGTCGTGGTATCAGCAGAAGCCTTCGTGACGTCAGCGATTGAGCGGCGCGCGCCGCATTGGACCGTAAGCTCGCGCTTGTATTAAGGGGGCTAGGTCTGCTTCCGGCCGCGTACGCAACGTGCAGGTGTGCAATGGGCGATGGACCCAGACCCCTACGCCATAGAATTTATACCGGCGTGCTGACCTCTCTGTTGTGCCTAGGTAGGGTTGCGACGTGTTGATCTTCCGAGGCTGGGCATGACCCAAAAAAGTCTGTCCGGACAAAGGGGATCGAGCGTGTTGGGAAATGTGGTGCACCCCTGCAGGGAAGTTAATCTATTAGAATAGCCGTGATCTTCGGTAACATGACGTCTTGGAGTTGTACCTTGACCTTATGACAACTAGAACCGGATACTTAATAAAACACACCCTTCCAAGTGCCAGATACAACCGGTGATTGCTCTCTCACAGGGCGATGAGGGGAGGATCATCGGTTAGGATTATGCTATGTGATGTTACTTGGTGAACTTACCTTCTACTCTCTTCTCCTGCTGCAAGATGGAGGTTACCAGAAGCATAGTCTTCGAAAGGACTGGCTATCCCCCTCTTATTCTGGCATTCTGCAGTTCAGTCCACATATGATACCCCCTTTTCCATTTGATACCAATGCATACATATGTAGTGTAGCTCCTTGCTTGCGAGTACTTTGGATGAGTACTCACGGTTGCTTTGCTCCCTCTTTTCCCCCTTCCTATACCCGATTGCTGCGACCAGACGGTGGAGCCTAGGAGCTAGACGCCACTGTCGATGACGACTACTACTACTCGGGAGGTGCCTACTACTACGTGCAGCCCGCTGACGATGACCAGGAGTAGTTTAGGAGGATCCCAGGTAGGAGGCATGCGCCTCTTTCGATCTGTATCCCAGTTTGTGCTAGCCTTCTTAAGGCAAACTTGTTTAACTTATGTCTGTACTCAGATATTGTTGCTTCCGCTGACTCGTCTATGATCGAGATCTTGTATTCGAGCCCTTGAGGCCCCTGGCTTGTAATATGATACTTGTATGACTTATTTTATTTGTAGAGTTGTGTTTTGATATCTTCCCGTGAGTCCCTGATCTTGATCGTACACGTTTGCGTGTATGATTAGTGTACGATTGAATCGGGGGCGTCACATAGGTAAATGATAAAAACAGAATTTTTGATGCGGAGTGCCACTTGGCATAATTTTAATGTAATTCTTCTTAATTGTGGTATGAATATTCAGATCCAAAAGATTCAAGATAAAAGTTTAATATTGACATAAAAATAATAATACTTCAAGCATACTAACAAAGCAATCTTCTCAAAATAACATGGCCGAAAAAGTTATCCCTACAAAATCATATAGTCTGGCCATGCTCTATCTTCATCACACAAAGTATTTAAATCATGCACAACCCCGATGACAAGCCAAGCAATTGTTTCATACTTTTGACATTCTCAAACTTTTTCAATCTCCACGCAATACATGAGCGTGAGCCATGGATATAGCACTATAAGTGGAATAGAATGGTGGTTGTGGAGAAGACAAAAAGGGAGAAGATAGTCTCACATCAACTAGGCGTATCAACGGGCTATGGAGATGCCCTTCAATAGATATCAATGTGAGTGAGTAGGGATTCCCATGCAACGGATGCACTAGAGCTATAAGTATATGAAAGCTCAACAAAAGAAACTAAGTGGGTGTGCATCCAACTTGCTTGCTCATGAAGACCTAGGACATTTTGAGGAAGCCCATCATTGGAATATACAAGCCAAATTCTATAATGAAAAATTCCCACTAGTATATGAAAGTGATAACATAGGAGACTCTCTATCATGAATATCATGGTGCTACTTTGAAGCACAAGTGTGGTAAAAGGATAGTAACGTTGTCCCTTTTCTTTTTTTTCTCTCATTTTTTTATTTGGGCCTTTTCTCTTTTTTTATGGCCTCTTTTCTTTTTTTATTTTTCGTACGGAGTCTCGTCCCGACTTGTGGGGGAATCATAGTCTCCATCATCCTTTCCTCACTGGGACAATGCTCTAATAATGATGATCATCACACTTTTATTTTCTTACAACTCAACAATTACAATTTGATACTTAGAACAAAATATGACTTTATATGAATGCCTCCGGCGGTGTACCGGGATATGCAATGAATCAAGAATGACATGTATGAAAGAATTATGAATGGTTGCTTTTCCACAAATACGATGTCAACTACATGATCATGCTAAGCAATATGACAATGATGGAGTGTGTCATAATAAATGGAACGGTGGAAAGTTGCATGGCATTATATCTCGGAATGGCTATGGAAACGCCATAATAGGTAGGTTTGGTGGCTGTTTTGAGGAAGGTATATGGTGGGTGTATGATATCGGCCAAAGGTGCGCGGTATTAGAGAGGCTAGCAATGGTGGAAGGAAGAAAAGTGCATATAATCCATGGACTCAACATTAGTCATAAAGAAATCATATACTTATTGAAAAAATCTACAAGTTATCAAAGCAAAGTATTACGCGCATGCTCCTAGGGGGATAGATTGGTAGGAAAAGACCAACGCTCGTCCCCGACCGCCACTCATAAGGAAGACAATCAAAAAAAAAATCATGCTCCGACTTCATCACATAACGGTTCACCATACGTGAATGCTACGGGAATCACGAACCTTAACACAAGTACTTATAAAATTCAACTACCCAACTAGCATAACTTTAATATCACCATCTTCATATCTCAAAACAATTATCAAGCATCAAACTTCTAATAGCATTCAACACACTCATAAGAAAGTTTTTACTATTCTTGAATACCAAGCATATTAGGATTATTTAAGCAAATTACCATGCTATTTAAGACTCTCAAAATAATCTAAGTGAAGCATGAGAGATCAACAGTTTCTATAAAACAAATCCACCACCGTGCTCTAAAAGATATAAGTGAAGTACTAGAGCAAAACTATATAACTCAAATGATATAAGCGAAGCACATAGAGTATTCTAACAAATTCCAAATCATGTATGGATCTCTAAAAAGGTGTGTACAGCAAGGATGATTGTGGTAAACTAAAAATCAAAGACTCAAATCATACAAGACGCTCCAAGCAAAACACATATCATGTGGTGAATAAAAATATAGCTCTAAGTAAAGTTACCGATAGAAGTAGACGAAAAGAGGGGATGCCTTCCGGGGCATCCCCAAGCTTTGGGTTTTAGGTGTCATTATATTATCTTGGGGGTGTCACGGGCATCCCCAAGCTTAGGCTCTTGCCACTCCTTGTTCCATAATCCATCAAATCTTTACCCAAAACTTGAAAACTTCACAACACAAAACTTAAAGTAGAAAATCTCGTGAGCTCCTTTAGCAAAAGAAAACAAAATACCACTTCAAGGTACTGTAATGAACTCATTCTTTATTTATATTGGTGTTAAACCTACTTTATTCGAACTTCTCTATGGTTGATAAACTATTTTACTAGCCATAGATTCATCAAAATAAGCAAACAACACACGAAAAACAGAATCTGTCAAAAACAGAACAGTCTGTAGTAATCTGTAGCTAGCGCAAGATCTGGAACCCCAAAAATTCTAAAATAAATTTCTGGACGTGAGGAAGTTATCTATTAATCATATTCAAAAAGAATTAACTAAATATCACTTTCCAAATAAAAAAGGCAGCAATTCTCGTGAGCGCTAAAGTTTCTGTTTTTTATAGCAAGATATCAAGACTTTGCCCAAGTCTTCCCAACGGTTCTACTTGGCACAAACACTAATTAAACACACAAAAAACACAACCTAGACAGAGGCTAGATACATTATTTATTACTAAACAGGAGCAAAAAGCAAGGGATAAAAATAAAATTGGGTTGCCTCCCAACAAGCGCTATCGTTTAACGCCTCTAGCTAGGCATAAAAAGCAAGGATAGATCTAGGTATTGCCATCTTTGGTAGGCAATCCATAAGTGGCTCTCATAATAGATTCATAAGGTAATTTAATTTTATTTCTAGGAAAATATTCCATGCCTTTCCTTAACGGAAATTGGAATCTAATATTTCCTTCCTTCATATCAATAATTGCACCAATCGTTCTAAGGAAAGGTCTACCAAGAATAATAGGACTTGAACGATTGCAATCTATGTCAAGAACAATAAAATCTATGGGTACATAATTCCTATTTGCAAAAATAAGAACATCATTTATTCTTCCCATAGGTTTCTTAATAGTGGAATCTGCAAGGTGCAAGTTTAGAGGGCAATCATCAAAATCACGGAAACCTAACATATCGCACAAAGTCTTTGGAATCGTGGAAACACTAGCACCCAAATCACATAAAGCATAGAACTCATGATCTTTAATCTTAATTTTAATAGTTGGTTCCCACTCATCATAAAGTTTTCTAGGGATAGAAACTTCCAACTCAAGTTTTTCTTCATAAGATTGCATCAAGGCATCAACGATATGTTTAGTGAACTCTTTATTTTGACTATAAGTGTGAGGAGAATTTAGCACGGATTGCAACAAGGAAATACAATCAATCAAAGAGCAGTTTTCATAATTAAATTCCTTGAAATCCAAAATAGTGGGTTTAGCAACATCTAGGGTTTTAATTTCTTCGATCCCACTTTCATCAATTTTAGCATCAAGATCTAAAAATTACGAATTCTTGGAACGCCTTCTAGGTAAAGGTGGATCATATTCAGTCCCATCATTATTAAGATTCATATTGCAAAACAAAGATTTAATAGGGGATACATCAATAACTTTTATATCTTCATCTTTATTTTCATAGGAACTAGAAGAACACACTCTTATAAAGGCATCTTTCTTAGCATGCATCCTAGCGGTTCTTTCTTTGCACTCATCAATGGAAATTCTCATGGCTTTGAGAGACTCATTGATATCATGCTTAGGTGGAATAGATGTAAGTTTCAAATAATCAACATCAAGAGAAATTCTATCAACGTTCCTAGCCAACTCATCAATCTTAAGCAATTTTTCTTCAATCAAAGCATTGAAATTCTTTTGCGAAATAATAAATTCTTTAATATTAGATTCAAAATCAGAGGGCATCTTATTATAATTTCCATTAGAATTTTTGTAGGAATTACCATAATTATTAGAGGGATTACTAGGATAAGGCCTAGGATTAAAATTTCCTCTATACGCGTTGTTACCAAAATTGTTCCTACCAACAAAATTCACATCCATAGATTCATTATTATTCTCAATCAAAGTAGACAAGGGCACATCATTAGGATCAGAAGAAACACTTTTACTAGCAAATAATTTCATAAGTTCATCCATCTTTCCACTCAAAACATTAATTTCTTCTATCGCATGCACCTTTTTATTAGTGGATCTTTTAGTATGCCATTGAGAATAATTAACCATAATATTATCTAGGAGTTTAGTAGCTTCTCCTAAAGTGATTTCCATAAAAGTGACTCCCGCGGCCGAATCTAAAAGATTTCTAGCAGCAAAATTCAATCCGGCATAAATTTTTTGTATAATCATCCACAAATTCAAACCATGAGTAGGGCAATTACGTATCATTAATTTCATCATCTCCCAAGCTTGTGCAACATGTTCATGATCAAGTTTCTTAAAATTCATAATATCGTTTCTAAGGGACATGATCTTAGCGGGAGGAAAATACTTAGACATAAAAGCATCTTTGCACTTATTCCATGAATCAATACTATTTTTAGACAAAGACAAAAACCAAGCTTTAGCACGATCTCTAAGCGAAAAAGGAAATAGCTTCAATTTAACAATATCATTATCCACATCGTTCTTCTTTTGCATATCACACAAATCAACGTAGCTATTTAGATGGGTAGCGGAATCTTCACTAGGAAGGCCGGAAAATGGATCTTTCATGACAAGATTCAGCAAGGCAGCATTAATTTCACAAGATTCAGCATCGGTAAGAGGAGCAATGGGAGTGCTAATAAAATCATTGTTGTTGGTATTGGTAAAGTCACACAATTTAGTGTTATCTTGAGCCATCGTGACAAGCAAGCAATTCAACACACAAGCAAACAAAAAGCAAGCGGGCAAAAAGAGGCAAATAGAGAAAGAGAGGGAGGATAGAGATAAAAAGGCAAGGGTGAAGTGGGGGAAAGGAAAACGAGAGGCAAATGGCAAATAATGTAATGCGGGAGATAAGGATTGTGATGGGTACTTGGTATATTGACTTTTGCGTAGACTCCCCGGCAACGGTGCCAGAAATCCTTCTTGCTAACTCTTGAGCACTGCGTTGGTTTTCCCCGAAGAGGAAGGGATGATGCAGTAAAGTAGCGTAAGTATTTCCCTCAGTTTTTGAGAACCAAGGTATCAATCCAGTAGGAGGCTACGCGCGAGTCCCTCGCACTTGGACAAAACAAATAATCCTCGCAACCAATGCGATACGGGGTTGTCAATCCCTACATGGCCACTTATGAGAGTGAGATATGATAAGATAATATTTTTGGTATTTTTATGATAAAGATGCAAAGTAAAATAAAAAGCAAAGTAAAAAGCAAAGGAGATAACTAAGTATTGGGAGATAAATATAATGAAGATAGACCCGGGGGCCATAGGTTTCACTAGTGGCTTCTCTCAAGAGCATAGGTATTTTACGGTGGGTGAACAAATTACTGTTGAGCAATTGACAAAATTGAGCATAGTTATGAGAATATCTAGGTATGGTCATGTATATAGGCATCACGTCCGAGACAAGTAGACCGACTCCTGCCTGCATCTACTACTATTACTCCACTCATCGACCGCTATCCAGCATGCATCTAGAGTATTAAGTTCATGAAAACAGAGTAACGCCTTAAGCAAGATGACATGATGTAGAGGGATAAACTCATGCAATATGATGAAAACCCCATCTTGTTATCCTCGATGGAAACAATACAATACATTTCTCGCTGCCCCTACTGTCACTGGGAAAGGACACCGCAAGATTGAACCCAAAGCTAAGCACTTCTCCCATTGCAAGAGAGATCAATCTAGTAGGCCAAACCAAACTGATAATTCGAAGAGACTTGCAAAGATAACCAATCATACATAAAAGAATTCAGAGAAGATTCAAATATTGTTCATAGATAGACTTGATCATAAACCAACAATTCATCAGTCTCAACAAACACACCACAAAAAGAAGATTACATCGAATAGATCTCCACAAGAGAGGGGGAGAACATTGTAATGAGATCCAAAAATAGAGAATAAGCCATCTAGCTAATAACTATGGACCCGAAGGTCTGAGGTAAACTACTCACACTTCATTGGATGGGCTATGGTGATGATGTAGAAGCCCTCCGTGATGATACCCCCTCCAGCAGAGCACCGGAACATGCCCCAAGATGGGATCTCGTGGATACACAAAGTTGCGGCGATGGAATTATGGTTTTGGCTCCGTATCTGATCGTTTGGGGGTACATAGGTATATATAGGAGGAAGGAGTATGACGGTGGAGCAACAGGGGGCCCACGAGGGTGGAGGGTGCGCCTGGGGGGGTAGGCGCGCCCCCTACCTAGTGGCCTCCTTCTTTGTTTCTTGATGTAGGGTCCAAGTCTCCTGGATCATGTTCGGTGAGAAAATCACGTTCCCGAAGGTTTCATTCTGTTTGGACTCCGTTTGATATTCCTTTTCTTCGAAACCCTGAAATAGGCAAAAAAACAGCAATTCTGGGCTGGGCCTCCGGTTAATAGGCTAGTCCCAAAAATAATATAAAAGTGGATAATAAAGCCCAATAATGTCCAAAACAGTAGATAATATAGCATGGAGCAATCAAAAATTATAGATACGTCGGAGACGTATCATACACATCAATAACATGTATATCAAATATACCTTTCACTTTGCCATCCTTCTTCTCTGCCAAATACTTGGGGCAGTTCCGCTTCCTGTGACCAGTCCCTTTGTAGTAGAAGCACTCAGTCTCAGGCTTAGGTCCAGACTTGGGCTTCTTCACTTGAGCAGCAACTTGCTTGCCGTTCTTCTTGGAGTTTCCATTCTTCCCTTTACCCTTTTTCTTGAAACTGGTGGTCTTGTTGACCATCAACACTTGATGCTCCTTCTTGATTTCTACATCCGCAGCCTTTAGCTTTGAGAAGAGCTTGGGAATTGTCTTATCCATCCCTTGCATATTATAGTTCATCACGAAGCTCTTATAGCTTGGTGGCAGTGATTGAAGAATTCTGTCAATGACACTATCGTCAGGAAGATTAACTCCCAGCTGAGTCAAGTGGTTGTGGTACCCAGACATTCAGAGTATATGTTCATTGACAGAACTATTCTCCTCCATTTTGCAGCTATAGAACTTATTGGAGACTTCATATCTCTCAATCCGAGCATTTTCTTGAAATATTAACTTCAACTCCTGGAACATCTCATATGCTCCATGACGTTCAAAACGTCATTGAAGTCCCGGCTCTAAGCTGTAAAGCATGGCACACTGAACTATCGAGTAGTCATCAGCTTTGCTCTGCCAGACGTTCATAACATTTGGTGTAGCTTCTGCAGCGGGTTTGTTACCTAGCGGTGCTTCCAGGACGTAATTCTTCTGTGCAGCAATGAGGATGATCCTCAAGTTATAGACCCAGTCCGTGTAATTGCTACCATCATCTTTCAACTTAGATTTCTCTAGGAACGCATTAAAATTCAACGGAACAACAGCATGGGCCATCTATCTACAACAACATAGACATGCAAAATACTATCAGGTACTAAGTTGATGATAAACTAAAGTTCAATTAATCAAATTACTTAAGAACTTCCACTTAGATAGACATTCCTCCAATCATCTAAGTGATCACGTGATCCATATCAACTAAACCATGTCCGATCATCACGTGAGATGGAGTAGTGGTGAACATCACTATGTTGATCATATCTACTCTATGATTTACACTCGACCTTTTGGTCTCAGTGTTCCGAGGCCATATCTGCATATGCTAGGCTCGTTAAGTTTAACCCGAGTATTCCGCGTGTGCAAAACTGGCTTGCACCCGTTGTATGTGAACGTAGAGCTTATCACACCCGATCATCACGTGGTGTATCGGCACGACGAACTGTAGCAACGGTGCATACTCAGGGAGAACACTTATACCTTCAAATTTAGTGAGAGATCATCTTATAATGCTACCGCCAAACTAAGCAAAATAAGATGCGTAAAGGATAAACATCGCATGCAATCAATATAAGTGATATGATAGTGCAATCATCATCTTGTGCCTTTGATCTCCATCTCCAAAGCACCGTCATGATCACCATCTTGACCGGCTTGACACCTTGATCTCCATTGAAGCATCGTTGTCGTCTGGCCAACTATTGCTTCTACGACTATCGCTACCGCTTAGTGATAAAGTAAAGCAATTACATGGCGATTGCATTTCATACAATAAAGCGACAACCATATGGCTCCTGCCAGTTGCCGCTAACTGTGTTACAAAACATGATCATCTGATACAATAAAATTTAGCATCATGTCTTGACCATATCACATCACAACATGCCCTACAAAAACAAGTTAGACATCCTCTACTTTGTTGTTGCAAGTTTTACGTGGCTGCTACGGGCTTCTAGAAAGAACCGTTCTTACCTACGCATCAAAAACCACCACGCGGTATAGTGATTGCTTTTTGATCTTCAGAAACAACCCTATTCATTGAATCCAATTCAACTAAAGTTGGAGAAACTAACACCCACTAGCCACCTGTGTGCGAAGCATGTCGGTAGAACCAGTCTCGTGTAAGCGTACGCGTAATGTCGGTCTGAGCCGCCTCATCCAACAATACTGCTGAATCAAGAATCAACTAGTGATGTCAAGCAATATGTATATACCCACGCCCACAACTCCTTTGGGTTCTACTCGTGCATATAACATCTACGCATAGACCTGGCTCGGATGCACTGTTGGGGAACGTAGTAATTTCAAAAAAATTCCTACGCACACGCAAGATCCATCTAGGTGATGCATAGCAACGAGAGGGGAGAGTGTTGTCCACATACCCTTGTAGACCGTAAGCGGAAGCGCTATGAAAACGCGATTGATGTAGTCGTACGTCTTCATGATCCGACCGATCCTAGAACCGAAGGTACGACACCTCCGTGATCTGCACATGTTTAGCTCGGTGACGTCCCACAAACTCTAGATCCAGCTGAGTGTTGGGGGAGAGTTTTGTCAGCATGACGGCATGATGACGGTGATGATGAAGTTACCGACACAGGGCTTCGCCTAAGCACTACAACGATATGACCGAGGTGGAAATATGTGGAGGGGGGCACCACACACGGCTAAGAGATCAATTTGTGAGTTTATGGGGTGCCCCCTCCCCCGTATATAAAGGAGTCGAGGAGGGGGAGGGCCGACCCTCTCTATGGCGTGCCCTATGGGGAGTCCTACTCCCACCGTGAGTAGGATTCCCCCCTTTCCCTAGTTGGAGTAGGAGAGGAAGGAAGGAAGAAAGAGGGAGAAGGAAAGGGGGGCGCCGCCCTCCCTTCCCTAGTCCAATTCAGACCCAAGGGGGAGGGGGCGCATGGCCTGCCATGGCTTCCCCTCTCTCTCTTTCCACTAAGGCCCAATAAGGCCCATATACTCCCCGGGGGGTTCCGGTAACCCCCCGGTACTCCGGTAAATGCCCGAACTCACCCGGAACTATTCCGATGTCCAAACATAGGCTTCCAATATATCAATCTTTATGTCCCGGATGAGATCAGAGACATGACGAGGAGTCTCAAAGTGGTCGAGAGGTAAAGATTCATATATTGGACGATGGTATTCGGACACCGAAAGTGTTCCCGGGGTACCGGGTGCATATCGGGTAACCGAAGAGGTTCCGGGCATCCCCCCGTCAACTACATGGGCCTTAATGGGCCAAAAGGGGGATAGACCAGCCCGTAAGGGGCTGGTGTGCCCCATGTAGGCCAAAATAAGGGGGAAGGAAAGAGGAGAAGGTAGAAAGGAAGGGGAGGGATTCGGCCTCCCCCCTCCTTCCCTCCTCCCTCCTCCTTCCTTCCCCCTTCAGATAGATATGGAAGGGGGGAGGACGAATTGGGAGGCGCCCAAGTAGGATTCCTCCTACTTGGGGCGCCCCCTTGGCTGCCTCTCCTCCCCTCCAACCTATATATATGAAGGGGGGCACAGCTAGAACACACAACAACGATTGTTAGCCGTGTGCGGAGCCCACCTCCACAGTTTACCCCTCCGGTCATATTGTCATAGTGCTTAGGTGAAGCCCTACACAGATCACTCCACCCTCAACGTCACCACACCGTCGTGCTGACGAAACTTTCCCTTGGCACTTTGCTGGATTGAGAGTTCGAGGAACGTCATTGAGTTGAACGTGTGCATAACTCGGAGGTGCCTTACATTCGGTGCTTGATCGGTCGGAACAAGAAGAAGTTCGACTACATCAACCACGTTGTCAAACGCTTCCGCATTCGGTCTACGAGGGTACGTGGACACACTCTCCCCCTGTCGTTGCTATGCATCTCCTAGATAGATCTTGTGTGAGCGTAGGAAATTTTTGAAATTGCATGCTACGTTTCCCAACAATGGGATGGAGGGAGTAGAAATTATTTCTCCATTTGATTCATCTCGATGCTCCATAATTGACATCCATCTACAAGCATAAGCCAATTGAGGAAATAATGTCTTCGTAATATAGCGTGCATGAAGTTTTTTAGAAGATCTATGATGATGCACGCCTATGTATTCAGGCCCGAGTTTACGGGTTGTACATTCTGGAGAGAGTGTTGTATGTTGACCGATGTGGCTATTCTTTCATGATTGCCCCCTGTTTTCCCCCCTACGGGGGACGTTTGCATCCACACACATGTTTACATTATGTTCTTTTGGCCTTTAGTGGTTGATTGGATCACGAGAATTAGTTGTGAGAATTTGGAAAACTAGTTTTCAGAGGATTTTTTAAGGAAAACCAGTTTTAGTTAGTTGTTAAAATAAGCCTATAGAATTATTGTAGATTGAATCTATTAAAATGAAAACTTACCATACAAAAAACTGCTGTAGGGGTGTCAATGGATGCAAATCTTGCTAGTCCAAGATCACATATCTTGATTTTACAGTTCCCTTGGACGTCACATATCTTTAGTCCTATCCTAATCCAAAGCACATATCTGAGTCCTACCATAAATCCCTCAGAAGTCAGAAACAATTCCCTGGATTTCACATATATTCTTTGGTATACCACAACTATTTCACTTGGTTGTGGCCATGTTAAAAATCAGGGTAGGAAGAAATCATCCAAAGAACCCTTTTGAAGGACTCGAATAGACACAAGACTGGTAGCTTCCACTACATGTTTCCAAAATAAGAATTACTTAAAACACACAACCACTTTTCTTTAGAGACATGGTGTCAACAACATTCGGAAGAAACAATTTGGTCCACATATTTTAGAAATCTGCAATCATTAATTGACATCTGCACTACCATTAGTATGGAAAAATTCACAGGCACATTATTTCTGAATTCTATAGTATATCCATACACTACAAAAAAAAGACACATCCGTGACATTTTGGGCCGAACGCAATTTTTTCTGTCATACTTATGACACTTCTATGACGATAATTGTGACAAAACCCGGTACCATCATAGATGGGGGGTCCCTACTTCTATGACAAAAAATGGGTTTTTTGTCCTGGGTGGGCCGGAGACACAGCTGCATGACATTCTTTGGGTCGTCCATGATGGAAAAAACCGTGGTAGAAGCGAGGGCGAGGAAAATATCGCGGTGTTCCTGGTTATGGTGGGTGGTCAGGGCCGAGCAATGCCCGTTTCTCTCATACACGCACGCGCGTGGGTGTGAGGCGTTGGGCTCTAACTGAACCCGAGCGAGGCGTTGGGCTCTAACTGAACCCGAGCGATTGCACTGCAGGCTATGCGTTACTGAACCCGAGCGATCGATCGATGGCTGTTAACTGAACCCGATTGAGCGGTTCCTTCACTACTGCTGCTAACTGAAGCCGACCGATGCTGCCTCTGGATGAATAGTGAGCGTTGCTGGGGGGTTTGGATGAACAGTTCCCGGTGGGGGTGGATGAACAGGACCCCGTGGTGTTGCCTCTGGATGAACAGGACCCCCGATCGATCGAGCCGGTTGGGGCTGGATGAACAGGACCCCGTGGAGGGCGGGATGAATAGGACCACCCCGTGGAGGGCTGGATGAACAGTAGACGGTGGAGGGCTGGATGAACAGTAGCCCGTGGAGGGGTGGTTGAACAGGAGCCCGTGGAGAGGGCAAGTTGAACAGTAGCCGGTGGAGTAGCGCGCGGTGGAACATGAGCCCGTGGATGAACAATCGCAGATGGAGGCTGAAGGAGGTCGACGGTGGATGAACAGTATCCCATGGAGGCTGGAGGCGGTCAACGGTGGAGATGAGTAGTATCCCGTGGAGTCCCATTTTGCGGTACGCCACACCCCTCCGGATGAAAAGGACCCACGTTTCGACCGCAGTGCTCCAATACAAGTCTGTTTCCTCCATTTTAAGGTACGCCACACCCCTCCCGATCAACAGGACCCCCATTTCGACCGTAGGAGGTCCGTTTCCTCCGTTTTGCGGTATGCCAGACCCCTCCCGATGAACTGGATCCTGTTTCAAACGGGGCTGGTCAAACACAAGGCCATTTCCTTCGTTCTGCGGTACGCCAGGTGATACGTCTCCAAAGTATCTATAATTTTTGATTGCTCCATGCTATATTATCTACTGTTTTGGACATTATTGGGCTTTATTATCCACTTCTATATTATTTTTGGGACTAACCTATTAACCGGAGGCCCAGCCCAGAATTGTTGTTTTTTGCCTGTTTTAGGGTTTCGAAGAAAAGGAATATCAAACGGAGTCCAAACGGAATGAAACCTTCGGGAACGTGATTCTCTCAACAAACAAGACCCGGGAGACTTGGACCCTACGCCAAGAAACAAAAGAGGAGGCCACGAGGTAGGGGGCACGCCTACCCTCGTGGGCCCCCTGTTGCTCCACCAACATACTCCCTCCTATATGTACCTACGTACCCCCAAACGATCAGATATGGAGCCACACACCTAATTCCACCGCCACAACTTTCTGTATCCACGAGATCCCATCTTGGGGCCTGTTCCGGAGCTCCGCCGGAGGGGGCATCGATCACGGAGGGCTTCTACATCAACACCATAGCCCCTCCGATGAAGTGTGAGTAGTTCACCTCAGACCTACGGGTCCATAGTTATTAGCTAGATGGCTTCTTCTCTCTTTTTTGGATCTCAATACAATGTTCTCCTCCTCTCTTGTGGAGAACTATTCGATGTCATCTTCTTTTTGCGGTGTGTTTGTTGAGACCAATGAATTGTGGGTTTATGATCAAGTCTATCTATGAACAATATTTGAATCTTTTTGTCACACCCTAGCTAGTTCAAGCATTAGAGTGTGCATCATGTTTAATTTCCTTTTAAGTTTGAAATGGGGATGATAGAACCCCCAACACCCCCTGGAAACAACTAGGGTTTACTAAAATTATTTTCAATGAACCTGAAATGCCCTTCTAAAAAGTTCACCCTCTTTGTATTGGGTTAGAACCTCTGGCAAAATTGGTGCACAATTTTCTAGGTCAATAGAAGGTCATTGAATTAAATCATAAGTATTTGATTTTGGGCATTTAAATGCTATAAAATAATTTAAATGCTCAAATAATTCTGGAAATAAATGTTTGCTGTTGGAAATATTCTAAACAGAGCCCACAATTATTTTCAGGATTTTTGGAAACGTTTTAGTATTTTTAATAAAGCCCAACAGTTGCAGTTAAATAGAAAAAGAAAACAAAACAGAAAAAGAGAGAGAGGGAGAAGCCCACCTAGGCCTTACCTGTGCTGGCCCGGCCCACCCGGCCTGTGCCAGTCGTCACCCACCTCTGCCAGTAGGCAGAGGCATGTCGCCGGCGCGTGCTCCCGCGGCCACCTCCTGCTTCCACCTCCTGCTGCCTCCTCGTCCCCATCCGAGCGCCACGGAGACGCCCAGCACCTCCCTGCACTCCTTCCCTCTCTCCCCCTCGTCTCCCTCACCCTCTCCCTCGATGGCCGAGCGCGATCCTCGCCGCCATTCGCCATAGTTGTCACCAGAGCCACCCCCTCGCCTCCCTGACGTGCCCGTGAGCTCCGCCTCCATCGTCCACGCCTCCTCGTCGACTCACGCGACGCCGGATGCCTCCAAGCGCCTCCCTGACGCCTTCTTCTTCCTCGGTCCGCCGAGATCGCCGGCAACGCCCCGACGACATTCGGCCTCCCCGAGCCCGCTGAGACGCGTCCTGCAACCGCCGTGAGCTCCTCTACCGATCCCCCCTCTTCTCTGCTTCGTTTGCTCACCGTAGACGCCGCCCCCTTGCTCACCGTAGCACGCCGTCGCGCGAGCTCGACGCCGGCGTCACTCCGGTGGCCATTTGGTCAAGCGCGGGTGATTAACGCACTCACCACACCTCGTAGCGCCTCGCTAGTGCATCCGTTTCCCCGCTAGCTCGCTGCAGCAGCAAAACCACCAACGGCCGAGCTCCGGCCGCCGCCACGAGCTCGACTCCGGCGAGCTCGCTCCACCCCAGCTCCTCCCACTTGCCCCACTAGATGCGCGCGAGCCCCAGCTACGCGTAGGACCAAACTGCGGTCGAATTGGTCGCCTGTGGCCGGTTTCCGAAGCTCTCCGCCGTCTCGGCCTCGCCGGCGACTCAACGCCGGCGGGATTAACCCCGCTGACCAGGGGTTTGACTCCGCCTGAGACACTGATAGGTGGGTCCGGCTCCTAACTAATTCAGATTAGTTTAAATTAGAGCTAATAACTTTGTTAGAGGTTAATGACGTCGTTAACTAACCCTCTCTCACTGACATGTGGGCCCAGAGCCTAACTAACCCAGTTTAGTGCTAACTAAACACTAACTAACTCTGTTAGTTAGCTAAGAGACTGACAGAAGGGGCCCACCAGTAAGGTTTGACCTGGGCTGGCGCCTTTGACCCGCTGACGTCACAGTGACACAGTGCTGACGCATTAACTCAATTACTGGATTTATTCTTTAATAGGAAATTCCAGAAAATAGTCAAAACTTCTAAAAATCATAGAAAATCAACCATAGCTCCAAATGAAAAGATTTATATATGAAAAATGATCAGAAAAATTCAATCTATCCATCTGTAATGGTTTGATGGATGACAAAACAAGTTAACCCTGCTATTTAAGCAGAATAAGGTAATGCACTAATAAGGCCATGTTTAATGAGCTAATATTTGAATCTTTGATTCAAATGAGTTCATACCCTTCTGTTTTAGCTTGCATTAGGACAAAACACTTTCATCTTGCCATGCCATAGCATGCATCATATTGTTGCATATTGCCATGTGTTGATTATGTTCAGTGTGTCTTTCGTGGTAGGTTCTTCCTCCGAGGATAACCCCGAGTATCCGTCTGAAGGGCAGTACCCTACTACCTCTACAACAGGCAAGCAACCCATTGATCATTCTGATACAACCCATGTTCCCGCTTCTGCTCTTGTTTACTGCATTAAGACAATGTGTTTCAAACTGATGTGTGCTATGGTAGTTGAACCCTTATCCTCTGCATGACCTGTCATTGCCACAGTAACTAGATGAAACCCACTAGCATGTGTAGGAGTTGATTGAGCCATGTATGTGATTCCTACTTTGCTATGCCTGCTATGCTTAGAGTTGTGTCAGGTCTGGTTCATTTGGGTGATGGGCTAGAGTGAAATGTTTATGTCGGTAATGTGAGGGATGTGTGGAACATGTTTTGGTAAAGGTATCGATGAGAGGTCATGTAGGAGTACATGGTGGGTTGTTTCATTGAGGCCGTCCCTAAGAACTGAGATATGTATGTGTGATTTAAGATGCATTGGGATCCTTAATTGACCCTCTCAGCTTCTTAAATACCTTAGTACTCTGTCCAAGAGTTGCAAATAGTTTCTGGTGTTGTAGGTTATGTGTTGGCGGCCGTGCGTAGCGCTGACCCTAGGGGTGGGCTATGTTGCGGTAGATACACCGTGGCACGGTGTACCGAGTCACCCGTTTGGTGTCTCGGGAACCCTGTTCACATCGTTTGGGGCCGTAAGTGGAAACCTCGGCCGGACTCCCTATGGATGGAACCTAGATAGGCGATAAACCTGGACTAGAGACTTAAGTGTTTAGGTAGGCCGTGGCCAACACCCTCGCTGGGCTTCCGTTTGAAGTTTGTCGAGTACATGTCGTGTAAATGGCGGTAAGTGGTGAAAGCGTGTATGAAGAAGTACACCCCTGCAGGGTATAAAACTATTCGAATAGCCGCGTCCGCGGTAAAGGACTACTTGGTTGCCTATACAGTTCATAGACAAGTTAAATGGATACTATTAAAAGTCTCAAGATAAGTGTGAGTACCGAGGATGGCCCTCTCGTAGGATGACGAGAGAGGATCCCCCGTGGAGTATTGTGTTGGCGAGTAGTGGACTCGTGTGCAAAAACTATTTTACTAGTGGAGTTCCATAGGATAGCTTAGCCAAGAGTCAAAGCTGGCTTGCTGCGATAACCCCACCACCTTCTTGAGAATGAGCATGTATATTAGGTTCTAATGTAAGACTTCCTGAGTACCTTTGTACTCATGTTTGCTTAATTACTGTTTTCAGACGACAACACCGCCCCCTCTGATGGGTTCTATGTAGACCTTGACGTCGACGAGTGACTAGCCACCCAGGTGGTGATCCTGGCCATGGAGGGCCCTATGTAGATAGACAGGCTTCGAGAAGCCTTCTTTCTTTCTAGTGTCTGTACTCAGACTAGTTGCTTCCGCATGTGCTTGTATGATTGTATGACTTGAGTGTCGGGTCATGTGACCCCTATCTGTATGAACATGTTATGTATGGCTCCCGGGAGCCTTTAAATAAAGTACTTGAGTTGTAGAGTTTTGTTGTGATGCCATGTTGTATGTACTCATATCGGGCATATTGTGTGTATGATTGAAATGCTTGGTATGAGTGGGATCCGACAATCTAGTTGTTTATCCTTGGCAGTCTTTCTTATGGGGAAATGTAGTCTAGTGTTCCTCGAGCCATAGTAGTCCGCTATAGCCCGGTTCACCGGAGTCCTGCTAGCCCAGCACTACTATTCAGGACACTTGACTGGCCGGCATGTGTTTCACTTTGTTCCTATGTCTGTCCCTTCGGGGAAATGTCACGCGGTGATATCCGGAGTCCTGTTAGCCCAGTGCTACAGCCCGGAATCACTCGCTGATGACCGACATGCTCGATGTGATTCATGTATGCCTGTCTCCATAGGTCTGTGCCGCTTTGGGTTCACGACTAGCCATGTCGGCCCAGGTTCTCTGCCATATGGTTGCTAGCGACACTATCATATACGTGAGCCAAAAGGCGCAAACGGTCCCGGCCATGGTAAGGCGACACCCGTGGGATACCGTGCGTGAGGCCGCAAAGTGATATGAGGTGTTACCGGCTAGATCGATGTGACTTGGAATTAGGGTCCTGACACTTTTCTGAATTCTTTTACGTATGATTGGTTATCTTTGCAAGTCCCTTCGAATTATCAGTTTGGTTTGGCCTACTAGATTGATCTTTCTTGCAATGGGAGAAGTGCTTAGCTTTGGGTTCAATCTTGCAGTGTCCTTTCCCAGTGACAGTAGGGGAAGCAAGGTACGTATTGTATTGTTGCCATCGACGATAACAAGATTGGGTTTTCATCATATTGCATGAGTTTATACCTCTACATCATGTTATCTTGCTTAAGGCGTTACTCTATTTTTAACTTAATACTC
Source organism: Triticum dicoccoides (assembly GCF_002162155.2). Lineage (NCBI taxonomy): Eukaryota > Viridiplantae > Streptophyta > Magnoliopsida > Poales > Poaceae > Triticum > Triticum dicoccoides. The sequence goes on along the minus strand of NC_041382.1, from coordinate 471,018,123 downwards.
TAGATGCATGCTGGATAGCGGTCGATGAGTGGAGTAATAGTAGTAGATGCAGGCAGGAGTCGGTCTACTTGTCTCAGACGTGATGCCTGTATACATGATCATACCTAGATATTCTCATAACTATGCTCAATTCTGTCAATTGCTCAACAGTAATTTGTTCACCCACCGTAGAATACTTGTGCTCTTGAGAGAAGCCACTAGTGAAACCTATGCCCCCCTGGTCTATCTTTATCATATTAATCTCCTACTACTTAGTTATTTCCTTTGCCTTTATTTTACTTTGCATCTTTATCACAAAAATACCAAAAAAAATTATATTATCATATCTATCAGATCTCATTCTTGTAAGTGGCCGTGTAGGGATTGACAACCCCTATCCGCGTTGGTTGCGAGGATTTATTTGTTAAGTGCAGGTACGAGGGACTCGCGCATAGCCTCCTACTTTATTAATACCTTGGTTCTCAAAAACTGAGGGAAATACTTACGCTACCTTGCTGCATCATCCCTTCCTCTTCGGGGAAAACCAACGCAGTGCTCAAGAGGTAGCAAGAAGGATTTCTGGCGCCGTTGCCGGGGAGGTCTACGCAAAAGTCAACATACCAAGTACCCATCACATACCCTTATCTCCCGAATTACATTATTTGCCATTTGCCTCTCATTTTTCCTCTCCCCCACTTCACCCTTGCCGTTTTATTCGCCCTCTCTCTCTATCCTCCCTCTCTTTCTCTATTTGCCTCTTTTTGCCTGCTTGCTTTTTGTTTTCTTGTGTGTTAGTTTGCTTGCTTGTCACGATGGCTTAAGATAATACTAAATTGTGTGACTTTACCAATACCAACAACAATGATTTTATTAGCACTCCGATTGCTCCTCTTACCGATGCTGAATCTTGTGAAATTAATACTACTTCGCTGAATCTTGTCATGAAAGATCCGTTTTCCGGCCTTCCTAGTGAAGATGTCGCTACCCATCTTAATAGCTTCGTTGATTTGTGTGATATGCAAAAGAAGAAAGATGTGGATAATGATATTGTTAAATTGAAGCTATTTCCTTTTTCGCTTAGAGATCGTGCTAAAGCTTGATTTTCGTCTTTGCCTAAAAATAGCATTGATTCATGGAACAAGTGCAAAGATGCTTTTATCTCTAAGTATTTTCCTCCCGCTAAGATCATCTCTCTTAGAAACGGTATTATGAATTTTAAGCAACTTGATCATGAACATGTTGCACAAGCTTGGGAGAGAATGAAACTAATGATACGTAATTGCCCTACTCATGGTTTAAATTTGTGGATGATTATACAAAAATTTTATGCCGGATTGAATTTTGCTTCTAGAAATCTTTTAGATTCGGCCATGGGAGGCACTTTTATGGAAATCACTTTAGGAGAAGCTACTAAACTCCTAGATAATATTATGGTTAATTATTCTCAATGGCATACTGAAAGATCTACTAATAAAAAGGTGCATGCAATAGAAGAAATTAATGTTTTGAGTGGAAAGATGGATGAACTTATGAAATTATTTGCTAATAAGAGTGTTTCTTATGGTCCTAATGATATGCCCTTATCTACTTTGATTGAGAATAATAATGAATCTATGGATGTGAATTTTTTTGGTAGGAACAATTTTGGTAACAACGCGTACAGAGGAAATTTCAACCCTAGGCCTTATCCTAGTATTCCCTCTAATAATTATGGTAATTCCTACAACAACTCTTATGGAAATTATAATAAGATGCCCTCTGATTTTGAATCTAATATTAAAGAATGTATTACTTCGCAAAAGAATTTTAATGCTTTGATTGAAGAAAAATTGCTTAAGATTGATGAGTTGGCTAGGAACGTGGATATAATTTCTCTTGATGTTGATTCTTTGAAACTTAGATCTATTCCACCTAAGCATGATGTCAATGAGTCTCTCAAATCCATTAGAATTTCCATTGATGAGTGCAAAGAAAGAACCGCTAGGATGCGTCCTAAGAAAGATGTCTTTATAAGAGTGTGTTCTTCTAGTTCCTATGAATATAAAGATGAAGATCTAAAAGTTATTGATGTGTACCCTATTAAATCTTTGTTTTGCAATATGAATCTTGATAATGATGGGACTGAACATGATCCACCTTCACCTAGAAGGCCTTCCAAGAATTCGGAATTTGTTGATCTTGATGCTAAAAGTGGGATTGAAGAAATTAAAACCCTAGATGTTGCTAAACCCACTATTATGGATTTCAAGGAATTTAACTATGAAAATTCTCTTTGATTGATTGTATTTCCTTGTTACAATCCGTTCTAAATTCTCCTCATGCTTACAGTCAAAATAAAGCATTTACTAAACATATCGTTGATGCCTTGATGCAATCTTATGAAGAAAAACTTGAATTGGAAATTTCTATCCCTAGAAAAATTTATGATGAGTGGGAACCAACTATTAAAATTAAAATTAAAGATCATGAATGCTATGCTTTATGTGATTTTGGTGCTAGTGTTTCCACGATTCCAAAGACCTTGTGTGATTTGTTAGGTTTCCGTGATTTTGGTGATTGCTCTCTAAACTTGCACCTTGCGGATTCCACTATTAAGAAACCTATGGGAAGAATTAATGATGTTCTTATTGTTGCAAATTTGAATTATTTTCCCGTATATTTTATTGTTATTGACATAGATTGCAATCCTTCATGTCCTATTATTCTTGGTAGACCTTTCCTTAGAACGATTGGTGTAATTATTGATATGAAGGAAGGAAATATTAGATTCCAATTTCCATTAAGGAAAGGCATGGAACACTTTCCTAGAAAGAAAATTAAATTACCTTATGAATCTATTATGAGAGCCACTTATGGATTACCTACCAAACATGGCAATACCTAGATCAATCCTTGCTTGTTATGCCTAGCTAGGGGTGTTAAACGATAGCGCTTGTTGGGAGACAACCCAATTTGATTTTTATTCCTTGATTTTTGCTCCTGTTTAGTAATAAATAATTTATCTAGCCTCTGTTTTGGTTGTGTTTTTTGTGTTTAATTAGTGTTTGTTCCAAGTAGAACCATTGGGAAGACTTGGGGAAAGTCTTGTTACACTTGCTGTAAAAAACAGAAACTTTAGCGCTCACGAGAACTGCTGCCATTTTTATTTGAAAAGTGATATTTAGTTAATTCGTTTTGCAGATGATTAATAGATAAATTCCTCACGTCCAGAAATTTATTTTAGAATTTTTGGGGTTCCAGATCTTGCGCTAGCTACAGATTACTACAGACTTTTCTGTTTTTGACAGATTTTGTTTTTCGTGTGTTGTTTGCTTATTTTGATGAATCTATGGCTAGTAAAATAGTTTATAAACCATAGAGAAGTTGGAATACAGTAGGTATAACACCAATATAAATAAATAATAAGTTCATTACAGTACCTTGAAGTGGTCTTTTATTTTCTTTCTCTAACGGAGCTCACGAGATTTTCTACTTTGAGTTTTGTGTTGTGAAGTTTTCAAGTTTTGGGTAAAGATTTGATGGATTATGGAACAAGGAGTGGCAAGAGCCTAAACTTGGGGATGCCCATGGCACCCCCAAAATAATATAAGGACACCTAAAAGCCAAATCTTGGGGATGCCCCGGAAGGCATCCCCTCTTTCGTCTACTTCTATCGGTAACTTTACTTGGAGCTATATTTTTATTCGCCACATGATATGTGTTTTGCTTGGAGCGTCTTGTATTATTTGAGTCTTTACTTTCTAGTTTACCACAATCATCCTTACTGTACACACCTTTTTTAGAGAGCCATACATGATTTGGAATTTGTTAGAATACTCTATGTGCTTCGCTTATATCTTTTGAGTTATATAGTTTTGCTCTAGTACTTCACTTATATCTTTTAGAGCACGGTGGTGGATTTGTTTTATAGAAACTATTGATCTCTCATGCTTCACTTAGATTATTTTGAGAGTCTTAAATAGCATGGTAATTTGCTTAAAATCCTAAGATGCTAGGTATTCAAGATTAGTAAATTTTTTCTTAAGAGTGTTTTGAATACTAAGATAAGTTTGATGCTTGATGATTGTTTTGATATATGGAGGTAATAATATCAAAGTCGTGCTAGTTGAGTAGTTGTGAAATTGAGAAATACTTGTGTTGAAGTTTGCAAGTCCCGTAACATGCACGTCTGGTAAACATTATGTAACAAATTTGAAACATGAGGTGTTATTTCATTGTCTTCCTTATGAGTGGCGGTCGGGGACGAGCGATGGTCTTTTCCTACCAAGCTATCCCCCTAGGAGCATGCACGTAGTACCGAGGTTTTTGATGACTTGTAGATTTTTGCAATAAGTATGTGAGTTCATTATGACTAATGTTGAGTCCATGGATTATACACACTCTCACCCTTCCATCCTTGCTATCCTCTTCAGTACCGTGTATTGCCCTTTATCACATTGAGAGTTGGCGCAAACTTCGCCGGTGCATCCAAACCCCGTGATATGATACGCTCTTTCACACATAAACCTCCTTATATCTTCCTCAAAACAGCCACCATACCTACCTATTATGGCATTTCCATAGCCATTCCGAGATATATTTCCATGCAACTTTCCACCATTCCATTTATCATGACACATTCATCATTGTCATATTGCTTGGCATGATCATGTAGTTGACATAGTATTTGTGGCAAAGCCACCATTCATAATTCTTTCATACATGTCACTCTTGGTCCATTGCATATCCCGGTACACCTCCGAAGGCATTCATATAGACTCATATTTTGTTCTAGTATCGAGTTGTAATCATTGAGTTGTAAATAAATAGAAGTGTGATGACCATCATTTTCTAGAGCATTGTCCCAAGTGAGGAATTATATAAAAAAAGAAAGGCCATAAAAAAGAGAAAGGCCATAAAAATGAGAGAGAAAAAGAGAAGGGACAATGTTACTATCCTTTCCCACACTTGTGCTTCAAAGTAGCACCTTAATCTTCGTGATAGAGAGTCTCTTGTTTTGTCATTTTCATATACTAGTGGGAATTTTTCATTATAGAACTTGGCTTGTATATTCCAACAATGGGCCTCCTCAAGTGCCCTAGGTCTTCGTGAGCAAGCAAGTTGGATGCACACCCACTTAGTTTTCTTTTGTTGAGCTTTCATACATTTATAGCTCTAGTGCATCCGTTGCATGGCAATCCCCACTCCTTGCATTAGCATCAATCGATGGCCATCTCCATATCCCATTGATTAGCCTCGTTGATGTGATACTTTCTCCCTTTTTTGTCTTCTCCACATAAACCCCTCATTATAGTCTATTCCACCCATAGTGCTATGTCCATGGCTCGTGCTCATATATTGCGTGCAAGTTTATAGGTTTGAGATTACTAAAGTATGAAACAATTGCTTGGCTTGTCATCGGGGTTGTGCATGATGAGAGCATTCTTGTGTGACGAAAATGAAACATGACTAAACTATATGATTTTGTAGGGATGAACTTTCTTTGGCCATGTTATTTTGAGAAGACATAATTGCTCAGTTAGTATGCTTGAAGTATTATTATTTTTATGTCAATATTAAACTTTTGTCTTGAATCTTTCGGATCTGAATATTCATACCACAATTAAGAATAATTACATTAAAATTATGCCAAGTAGCACTCCGCATCAAAAATATTATTTTTATCATTTACCTACTCGAGGACGAGGATGAATTAAGCCTGGGGATGCTTGATACGTCTCCAATGTATCTATAATTTTTTATTGCTCCATGCTATATTATGTACTGTTTTGGACATTATTGGGCTTTATTATCCACTTTTATATTATTTTTGGGACTAACCTATTAACCGAAGGCCCAGCCCAGAATTGTTGTTGTTTGCCTGTTTTAGGGTTTCGAAGAAAAGGAATATCAAACGGAGTCAAACGGAATGAAACCTTCGGGAACGTGATTCTCTCAACAAACAAGACCCGAGAGACTTGGACCCTACGCCAAGAAACAAAAGAGGAGGCCACGAGGTAGGGGGCACGCCTACCCTCGTGGGCCCCCTGTTGCTCCACCAACATACTCCCTCCTATATGTACCTACGTACCCCCAAACGATCAGATATGGAGCCACACACCTAATTCCACCATCGCAACTTTTTGTATCCACGAGATCCCATCTTGGGGCCTATTCCGGAGCTCCGCCGGAGGGGGCATCGATCACGGAGGGCTTCTACATCAACACCATAGCCCCTCCGATGAAGTGTGAGTAGTTCACCTCAGACCTATGGGTCCATAGTTATTAGCTAGATGGCTTCTTCTCGCTTTCTTGGATCTCAATACAATGTTCTCCCCTCTCTTGTGGAGAACTATTCGATGTAATCTTCTTTTTGCGATGTGTTTGTTGAGACCAATGAATTGTGGGTTTATGATCAAGTCTATCTATGAACAATATTTGAATCTTCTCTGAATTCTTTTATGTATGATTGGTTATCTTTGCAAGTCTCTTTGAATTATCAGTTTGGTTTGGCCTACTATATTGATCTTTCTTGCAATGGGAGAAGTTGTTAGCTTTGGGTTTAATCTTGTGGTGTCCTTTCCCAGTGACAGTAGGGGCAGCAAGGCACGTATTGTATTGTTGCCATCGAGGATAAGAAGATGGGGTTTTCATCATATTGCATGAGTTTATCCCTCTACATCATGTCATCTTGCTTAAGGCGTTACTCTATTTTTAACTTAATACTCTAGATGCATGCTGGATAGCGGTCGATGAGTGGAGTAATAGTAGTAGATGCAGGCAGGAGTCGGTCTACTTGTCCCGGATGTGATGCCTATATACATGATCATACCTAGATATTCTCATAACTATGCTCAATTCTGTCAATTGCTCAACAGTAATTTCTTCACCCACCGTAGAATACTTATGCTCTTGAAAGAAGCCACTAGTGAAACCTATGGCCCCCGGGTCTATCTTTATCATATTAATCTCCTACTACTTAGTTATTTCCTTTGCTTTTTACTTTGCCTTTATTTTACTTTGCATCTTTATCACAAAAATACCAAAAATATTATCTTATCATATATATCAGATCTCACTCTTGTAAGTGGCCGTGTAGGGATTGACAACCCCTATTCGTGTTGGTTGCGAGGATTTATTTGTTTTGTGCAGGTACGAGGGACTCGCGCGTAGCCTCCTACTGGATTGATACCTTGGTTCTAAAAAACTGAGGGAAATACTTACGCTACTTTGCTGCATCATCCCTTCCTCTTCAGGGAAAACCAACGCATTGCTCAAGAGGTAGCACCAGGCCTCGTTTCCATCGGCTGTTCCGTCCAAGCCCTCCCGATGAACACGATGACGCATTCCGTTCCGACCCAGCCGGTTGACTCCCCATGAAGACGACGACGACGTTGTTTCTCCGTTCCAACCCAGCCTTGTACACGAGCCCTGGCCGTATGTATGCACGAGTAGGCGTTCGAGACCCTGCCCGTATGTATGTAGGTGGCCGTATTTTCTTTCTTGCACACTAGCCGTTGTACGTACGTGTACATGCTACGTACGCGCCTCTACTACGACACGTGTGCGCCTCTACATCGACAAGTATGTACGGACACATTCGCGAGCAGCATGACAACGCTATGTACGCTTCAACCAGGTGGGTCCCGACTGTCACGCACTTCCTTGTGTGCAAAGATGTAGCTGGTGGGTCCCAACAGTCAGGGGGGCGAATCATTTTTTTTGCCCGGACGTACTTCCTTGCATGCGAAGATGTAGCTGGTAGGTCCCAGCAATCAGGGGAAAACATTTTTTTGCGAAATATAGTTGCCCATCCGGTGGGTCCCTGCTGTCAGGTGGAGGAATAATTATTTTGTGCATAATAAGGAGGCACTTCCTTGCGGCCGTCGTGGACCCAGCTGTCAGCCTCTCCACATACATTACTCTTCCGATGGAAGTCGTTCCTTGACCATGTTCACCATGCCGCGCCGAGAGCACCAGGGCGGTGGACGACAGAGAGGCCTATGAAGGGGACGACGTGGAGCCGGGGAAGACGGGGCAGCGGAAGCCCGCGCGGAGAGGAGTACGAGGGTTCACTGGTTAGGCTGCGGTGTGAGGCTGCCGCCGCCGCAGGGTCTGGCCAGCGGTGGGAATAGTAGGGGGCGGTGAGGCCTCTACGGCAACACAGCCGGCCACGGGAGGCAGGAGCACGCGGCACGACCGGCGCTGCTTTGGGCAGCTGGAGCAAGAAGGCCAGAGGTTGAAGAAGCACTACGGCCATTGGATGGACATCGTACGGTCACTAGAGGTAGAATCATTCATATTGACTTAGTTGACAAAGCACTCCGTCCACGTCAACTTAGTCGGCCCACAAGTCAGCCTCCCACCAAGGTGGGTCCCAACTAGCAGGGGGGTATTCTTTTTTGGTGCGTAATAAGGAGGCACGTTCGGTGGGTCCCAGCTGACAACGGGGGGGACATTTTTTTCGCGAAATACGTTGGCCCGTCTGGTGGGTCCCAGCAGTCAGGGGGAAACATTTTCTTCGCCAAATACAGTGGCCTCTGGTGGGTCCTTGCTATCAGGTGGAGGAATAATTATTTTCCGCGTAATAAGGAGGCACTTCCTTGCGGCTGCCGTGGACCCAGCTGTCAGCCTCTCCACGTATAATACTCTTTCGATGGAAGTCGTTCCTTGAGCACGTTGACCATGCCACACCGAGAGCACCAGGGCGGTGGACAACGATGAGGCCTAGGAAAGGGACGACACGGAGCTGGGGAAGACGCGGCAGTGGATGCCCACACGGAGAGGAGTACGCGGGTTCACTGGTTCGGCTGCGGCGTGATCCTGCCGTCGCCGCAGAATAATAGGGGGTGTGGGTGAGTGGAGGGATGCCCTGGCCAGCGGTGGGAGTAGTAGGGGGTGGTGAGGCCTCCGCGGTAGCACAGCCGGCCACGGGAGGCAGGAGCAGGCGGCACGATCGGCGCTGCTTTGGGCGGCTGGAGCAAGAAGACCAGAGGTTGAAAAGAAGCACGACGGCCGTTGGATGGACATCATATGGTCACTGCTGCTAGAATCGTTTATATTGACTATGTTGACAAAGCCCTTGGTACGCGTCAACTTAGTAGGCCCACAGGTCAGCTTCCGAAATGGTGCGCCCCAGATGTCAGGGGGAGGAATCATTTTTTGGGCGGGTGAAGCTAGAATGTCCGAGATTGAAGAAGAAGCACAACATCCGTTGGATGGACATCCAACAGCCACTGCTGCTAGAACCGTGTGTTGACTATAAGTTGACAAAGCCTTGCATATGCGTCAACTCTTTTTTTTGAGGGGACACGTCAACTTAGTAAGGACACAAGTGTGTGGTAGAGAACTTATAGCCCATTTGAGATTTGTAAGAATGTGCAGCCAATTTCTGAATTCTAATGGAATTTACTACAACCCATTTACAGTTTGTTAAATGTACAGCCCACTTCAACCAACCGTTCAGAACAAAATTCAATAAAATTTCCCACATTTTGATGGGATCCAAAATATTTTTATCCCGAAATTTCTAGTCAGATTAAATACAATTTCAATATAAATTTACAGTACGTAAAAATCCAACGAAACATTGCGCTCGCAACAATTAATGAAATTAAAATTTTGAATATCCAAAAATAATATTTTATAAAGTAATTACGTGGTTGGTGCATTTTTTATAGTTACTGCCCAGTTTTTATAATTACATCCCTTTTATTATTTCTTAAAGCCCATTTTCTTGTTAAGCCTAATGCATCCCTCCTAGGAAAGATTTGCAGCCCAGCGGGGCGGAGAGTAACAACTTGACCTTGCCTGGGTATTCCTAAAAAAATTATAGCTGGGCTATCCATTTTCAGCTTGAAAAAAATTAAGATCCGGGCTGAATATTTGGCCTGGGCTAGACGGGCCACAGCCCGCCCAGTTAATAGCTGCAGCGATGTTCTCGTTGTTGTTCAGAGGAGAAAAATTAATATCTGGGCTAAACATCGCTCTAGAAAAACTCTGTAGTGCCCACACCTCAAAAACACAAATACTGGTCGAGCTGCTTGGTCCCAGCTGTCGGTCGCTTCTTGTGCAATTCTCTCGTTTATTGACTACATAGGTTGACAATGGTGTGGGACCATGATGTCAGGAAACCAGGAGGAAGCAAAAAAAATTATAGTTTTATATACTAATAAGGAGGCACTTGCGTACATGCGGCTATGGACCTGGTGGGTCCCCACTGTCATCCTCTCCAAGTAAAGTCATCTCCTCATCCTCATGTCCATCGACCATGTTGACAACGCCAGACGGTGGTGCCACGGAGAGCGCAACAACTCGAAGGACGACGGAGAGGGCCTCGCGGGCCCTACAGATGGTCTGATACAACGCCCGCTACTCATTCAGGAAGCCAGGATCATAGGGCCACGTGTCCGCGACAGCATTGTCGTTCGCTTGTTCACCAGTGCTCATTGAGGAGATAGAGGTTGCAGCACAAGTCCTCCTGCACTGGTAGCTCTTCCGCCATTAGGGCGTTGAAGTGCGGCCGCACCTGCTCTATGGTGAACACGGCATGAACCGGCTTGGACAGTGGCGCCGGCTCGTGGTCAGAAGCTACGTCCATCGTCCGATTGTCGTTGCTCAGCTCGGCGAGGTAGCTGGCGAGCCAGCACGTCCGGCTGCTGGACCGACCCACTGCCGAGCACGAGTCTGACTGCCCTGGCCCACCCAGACCGCCTCCCTCGCCTGCGCGTGCTTTCCGCCCGAAACGGTCAGCATCGCCCACCCCGCTTCCCGGTGCATGCGATTGCTTCGCCTTCAAACGACACAAGTGCCGTCCGTCCGTCCTTCTGCTGCCCACATTAATGATACGCGGTCGCTGAGGCGGCTACTCCAGCACCACACGTCTGTCCCTCCGCTGCCCACCATTGCTATATAAACTGCTGCGCCGGCCATAGTCGCAGTCATCCGCATCCGTTCATATTCTCCTGTCCACACCACTACTTTCCACCATGGCTTCCTCATGCTCCAGCACTCTTTAGGACGGGCGGATGACGGACCACAAGGAGATGGCAGCCATTGCTGCTGACTGGCTGGCCGACAGGCAGCCGGAGGACGACGACGTCCCAATGGAGAACATGGTAGTCGACAATCCGGCGCCAACCCCCTCCTCCACGCCATCCTCGCCGGTGCATTGCACCATGACCATCGGCGAGGCCCATGCCCAATATATGGACACGGTGAGGTAGAAGCATGAGGAGCAGTTCTGGGAGGCGCACGCTGACAACACCTACAACCACCATCTCCTCCAGGAGAACCTGTAGGCGGAGGAGCAGATCGCTGCGGAGCGGGCGGAGCAGGAGGCGTTGCTCGACTCATACCGCTCCGCCCGCGAGGCCGCCTCGAGCGTTGGCGGTACTGCATGCGGGTGGCGGAGGCTGCGGCCGCCTACAAAGAGGGCGATGAAGCAGGCGAGGCACTGTTTGGTGAGACCGAGGACGAGGCAGAGGACAATGCCGGCGCCGACGAGTCCCCGCTCCGCTGGCGTCAACGAGGCCCTGCTCCGTCGAGGCCCCGCGGCGCCAACAACGACGCAGAGGACACCGCCGGTTCCGCCGAGGCCCCACCCTGCTGGCAACAAGGGGGAGGATTTCCCCCGCTCCACTGAGGCGCTGCCCGCCGGCAACGAGACAGAGGACATCGCCGGCTCCGCCGAGGCCCCGCCTCGCTGCCAACGAGGCTGCGCCACATAGAAAACGAGGAAGAGTAGAACACGGTAGGTCGCCGCTGCTCGTATCCAAGTAAGGCCACCGCTCCTACCCTCCGGTTGCTGGCACTGAGTTGTACATCATGGAGCAATTCTATGATTACAGGATGATTGAAGAGCGCTCTGTGGTTGAGCAAGCTCATGAGATGCAGTCATTTGCTAGAGAACTTGAGCACTTCATTGGTATGCTACCGGACAACTTTGTTGCCGGAGGTATCATCATTAATCTTCCTCCTTTGTAGATTTCATTGCCACTCTTGATGTGGAAGAAAAGGCGAGAGCAAAGGACACACGTGCTCGAGGAATTGAGGGAGGATATAGTGCCAATCTGGTATAGAAGAAGAACTTCCGGCCCCACAAGTTGAAGAACAAGGGCAAGTTTGATGGTAAAGCAAAGTTTGATGGGAAGAACAAGGTTGTGCAACACACGAACTTCAAGAAGAAGAATGACAAGAAGAAAGGTGTTTTTCATGTGGGGATCCTGATCATTGGGCTCCTAGTTTCCCTAATCTCTATGAAAAGCTAGGCGGGTTGACCACTGATGGCTTGTTAGCTTCTTGGTGGCGATGTGGAGTCGGAGAGCTATGTTGGAGAAGGACGCTGCTTCTACTTAACTGCCGGTGCAGTTGGCTGACTGACACGTGGGCCCAACAGGCATCTGGGCCACATGTCAGTTATGCAACTGCACTTGCAGTTAAGTCAGTGAAGCTTCTGTTCGGCTCAGCGGACATAGGTGGGTAGCTTCCGTTAATTAATTATACCTCCAGCGCACCCCTTTTTAGTTGAAGAATGTATGAAATGTAATGAAATCCGGCATGTTTATATGAAATCCAACCGTGTATGAATGAATTTATTTCGATTAGTTCGACTTCTTGTATCACTGGCACTGGATGAACATGCAAAACAATACGTACTAGCATTATTCCCAGGGTGATCACCTCGTTTGCAGCAGTTTCACATGTACTCCCTCCGGTCCTTTCTAGTCTGCATACAAGTTTTGTCTGCAGTCAAAGTATCTCTACTTTGACCAATCTTATAGAAAAAAGTATGCACTTTCACAATGTGCGAAGTAAAAAGGAACAGAAGGAGTACAAAGAGTTTGAGCAGCTTTTTAGCGTTCATGTACATTGCAATCAAACACACATGCCTGGCAATTCATAGAGAATATTCAAAACAATCGATGATTATGCATCTCAGCGATTCACATGTCAGAGCCAATATTTACTTCACAACTAAAGAATAAAGAAAAAATGGATCGACGCTGCTGACAGCAAAGGGCGTCCCATTCGAAAATATCAAACGCGTGTCTTCTTGCTAAAACCAATGAGCAAAATTTGACAAGGTTTTCCCATTCCAAAATATCAAATGCCTATGATTGTGGAATGGGCAGGGTTTGCCATCAGTTCGGACATTAACATAGCACCTTGTGCTAAATAAACCAGCTGTTCTTTTTGAGCAGTTCCACCAAAATCAACCAAATTCGCGCGTAGCTTGTATGATTTCTCCCTTATATGTTGCAACGCCTTGAACTTATCGGCACCTCCTTTCTTGTCATGGAAAGGAATGATTCGATGTATTCATGAACATTTTGTGCAGTTCCCATTGAAATCAAGCTGAGCACCCCTGTTTGTACAAATACAAAAAAGTGATTACTATAAAGCAAAATGTACTATGAATTGACAGTTTAAATAGGCACCTACATGGTCCATGTAGAGGACACTCTTAGAAAAATGGAACTCATCGGAAAGAATCCTAGAAAAACATTATGCTCGCGCATCACAGCAAGAAAATGGAGATTTGTCAGTCCTTCTGAGCTGAAGTTAGTTTGGTCTTGTGGAGGGTAATGTAACCATCCTTCAACTGCTCCTTTTGATGAGAAGATAGACAGGGCTTCTTCATCGTGGCATAATCGGAACTAGTCACTTCACGTACTCCATATTCTTCTTCAGAGGAGGATGATCCTGTTGTGCAAAGACAAGAGGATAACGAAATGCTAGCATCCCTGTTTGCTCAAAAAAAGGAAAGGAAATATTTAAAACAACACAGATGAAGCACTTCTCAAGGACAATACCACTTTTTGATGACAGTAGCTAAACAGTAGCACAACACCAATAGAGATGACAAAGCTCAATCATATGGATGAAATCAGTGGGCGAGTACCAACCTTTGTCAGGAGGCTTATTGTGTAGAGCATACAGATGAAGCACTTCTCTGGAACCATCTGTTGCTATCTACTGTGGTGTCCATGCTTACTATATACTCCTTGATTAGATTAATGTTTCCAACATCTTCTTGTGCAGTTCCACTAAAATATATGGTATCTTCAAAGAAGATCCCTGTTTGCACAGGTAGAGATAATTACGTATTACATTAAGAGTGGCATCAAATCAGTGGCAAAACAATTGCTCGTTCCAGCCATAGCAATAAATTAAGATGCAAAACTATATCATTACTTGTGTCATCACAGTTCCAGTGCTTCATTACAGCACCAGGAGTTGATTTTTGTTTTTCTTCCGCTTGTTCTTCCCCTTCATCACTTGGTTCAATAACAGACAAGCTTTGCCTTCAATGTAAGATTTGGCATGTCAATTAGGTTCCACAAGTATAGCACTAAACAATGACATTAATTTTCTGATGAAAGTGGCAAAATATAGGCCAACAGTTGTGAAATATCCTTATCTTACCTCAATGGGATTTTGTGGTGCACATAAAGATTGGAAGTCTTGTCTGCATTTGTGCAGTTCACTAAAATCAGGAAACATTACCGTACAAGTAGCACAACATATGAAAGCACACCGCAGAATCATGTGAAAGAAGGCTAGTACCGACCTCTCATGACGCGGAGTTCAAACAACTCACAAGAAGAAGATCTGAACCAAATTTTCCAACACAGATAGGAAGTAAGATCTCCTCTTGTGCAGTTCCACTAAGATCAAGCAATCAAGCAACGTTGTCGGTGTGGCACTTTGGTTGAACTGCACAAAACACTCTTAAAACAAAAGTGTTTTGTGCAGTGCAACAAAAGGTCACAATGGCAACGAGGTGAAGTAGATAGCCCTGTTTACACAGAGGTGCAAAGGAAACAACTAGTGGGCAATAACGGTGGATGACACAGAAGCCAACAAAAAGAAGCATCTACCTTATCTAAATGGGAAAGAAAGAAAGATAGTGGCATTTCTCAAACGGTGGCATTGATTAATATTAACAGAGAGATTATATTAACAGTAAAATTCGTTAAACATGTAATTTGCTTTTAACTGTGGCATTGCATCAATTTTCCAGTGGCATTATTAGAGGGTGCTTGTTTACAGGGACATTTTGGTGGAGGGACTAAAAAAACTCCGTGTCAGTCCCATCTAAACCAAACAGGAGGGACTTTTAGGGACTAAAAGTGGGCATTTGGGACTAAAGAAAGAAGACCCCGAGGGAGAGTCTTTTTGGGACTTTTTCCAACAGTTGCCCCTGCCACGCTTCGCACCTTTTCTCTTTTAGTTCATTACTAGGGGTAACATGGTCTTTTAGCATGTCATTTAATAACATCTAGTCCATGTTTAGTCCCTGGAACCAAGCAGGTAGGGACTAGGGAGTTTTTAACCAAATAGGGCCTTAGATTAACAACAGCTAAAGAGTTGCATGGGATAGTGGACGCACCAGCACCATGTGCATCTACCGATGTACTGGGGTGATGCATAGTCTATTGCAACAAAGAACAAAAAACCAAGGAGCATATTTGTGTTGGTCCTAGTTTTGTTATCTTTAGACACCTTTCCCTATGTGAGCCCAGCAAATCTAGTCCTGCTCAAACTCTATAGCCTTGTCCCCCAAAACAAAAGATCAGTTCGTTACAAGATGTGTGTACTGCGTTTGTCATTGTTTTCCCTTTTCGGCCAACATAGGTGTTGGATAGCTAGTCTGTACTAGTACTTTCCCCACTTCCTTTCCTCTATGAACCATGTCCTAGATTTATGCTATACAACTTTCCCCACTACTTTCCCCCTTTCCCGTCCTCTTTGAACCACGTCTTAGATTCATGCGATACAACTTTCCCCCTTCCTTTCATTTTTGAACCACGTCATAGATTCATGCTATACAACTTTTTCCACTACTTCCCCCATTCCTTTCCTCTCTGAACCATGTCCTAGATTCATGGTATACAACTTTCCCCACTACTTTCCTATTTGATACAA
Source organism: Triticum dicoccoides (assembly GCF_002162155.2). Lineage (NCBI taxonomy): Eukaryota > Viridiplantae > Streptophyta > Magnoliopsida > Poales > Poaceae > Triticum > Triticum dicoccoides. The sequence goes on along the minus strand of NC_041382.1, from coordinate 471,002,235 downwards.
CACCTAGATTCGAGTGCAGAAGCGGAAAAAGCCCACATGCAGCTAGAGCAATGCATGTGGAGTAAGTAAATTATACCTTAAGGTTCTTGCGGTGTGGTTCAGTGGGCGACCGGAGGCCGTTTGACCCACACTATGTACGGCGGCGAAGAATAATGGGTCGGAGGCCCTCCCGTGCCGCCGCTGGGTGAAAGTGAACAGCTGCACCGGTAGTGGATTCCCTCCCTCGCCGACGGCGATAGCGTTAAGCCTCCTTCCCTTCCCGGCGGACGGATCCTGCCAGCTCTTTAACCAGCAGTGACGGGAGAGAGAGAGAGAGAGAGAGGCCAACAAAGTCTTGTTTAGATCTGGAGAGGGTGAGAGAGTGTGAAGAGAGCAACTACAAGCAGACCAGCAGTGAGGGGAGAGAGAGAGGCCAACGAAGTCTTATTTAGATCTGGAGAGGGTGAGAGAATGTGAAGAGAGAAACTACAAGTGCTGAGGCTCCAGCGTGTATATATATATACTGGAGAGTGTGTGAAGAGTGTAAACCCTAGAAAACAAGCAACGAGGCTGCAGCTTATACGTGATGAGGTGATTATACGGTCACTACGAGATCGTATAGCTCTGTATCCATCCATTTTGACCAGTCAAAGAATCCTCCTGGCACGAATTATGCTCAAGTGTAGTTATCGAACCCGAGACCTCAAGTTTGATGAGCGAACAAGCTAACCAGCTACACAACCCTCCCGTTATGTTCAACGAGAGGAAAATAACCTTTTATACATTCCTGCATTCGTGTGATAAGCATGCCGTGTTTTTTTGTGTGTGGGAGTCATTGGGATTTAAATCATAATCGTGTCATGTGGCTTTGGTGGTAAGACTATCCGCAGTGGTGCAGAAATAATGCAGCCTTAGTCACCTTACCTCTCTCCACGTAGTACGTTGGGTCCCACCAGTCATAGGGTGAAACAAACAAATTAATAAGAAAAATTAAAAGCGTCAGCGGTGTATCTTACCTCACACATCTCGCTACTGCTCGGGAACACTGTCCAATTGATCCCTCTGTTCGCTCACGTACTATTTTAAGTGAAACCTTATTATAACATGCACACAATTTTGGGCACTTGTATTCGACCTAAGTCAGTGTTCCACCGTATCTCGTATGACTCCCTCCGTCTAGGTGTAATAAGTCACGTTAGAAGGTGCATCGGGACCAAGGTGCAAGCAGATTGGAGGAGAAGGAGAAACTTGACCGGTCATTCCTCCAATCAAAGCCCCGATTTCTGTCTCTAAACACAACAATTAATCCAAACAACTAAGAGATGTCGTTTTAACTACCATCCGGGGCCACGTATTAACTCGCATGCAAGCCGACTTTGATTTCTTGACTGATCAACGTGTAGTTGCGCTCCATGCATTGGGTTTCCGGGGGAGATGACAAGGCAGAGTAAGGAGTGTTTGGTTACATTGCTTAGGCCGATCATAGTGGTGAGTAACTTGGACTAGTACAACATGCATATGTTACTAGTCTATGTTACTAGTACGCAAAGTTTGTCGTCGAAAGCGAGCCGATCTAGCTCTCCTAAGCTAGCAAGGTTTTAATAGCCCACCCAAGCTAGCTGGCCCACAAAAGCTAACATATTTTAACAGTTCCAAACACCTAACCTTGCCCGGCTATGCTATAAGATGTTCTTGCTAAGGATCCAAACGCTCCCTAAGTAACAACGCTCGCTAGCAATGAGGCCAGGAGGGGATTGAGATGCGAAGTTAATGGACGACGCCTAAACATTTTGGGAATATCTGATTTCTGAAGGATAACTTAACACCTAGGCGGAGGGAGTACTACTCCTCAGTCCAGGTTTGATGGAATATTCGTCACCTCTTCTCTTCTTGTACGTACTCCATTTGTATCTCACTTCCTGTGGCTTCACACTCGCACAATTTTCCTATTCTATGAACCTGTGTGTGCGCGTGCGTGTGCGTGTGTGTGTGTTTAACAACATGTTTGTGTTAGAGAGAGCGACAGATCGACCTACTTCTACAGAGAGATGGTGTGTAGTGTATGATTTTAGCGCTCCAAAGAATCGGTGCCGCATTCATGCCCGGGCAGAGCGGACGCGACCTCTCACTGGCACCTGCGTTGAAGGGAGAAGCGGATTCAAGAGTGATGGTTGCTTCGTCCGTCCAACTTACTGTTGGGTATATGTGATTTGATGGCTCATTGGTCATTATTACTGGGGTGGTAGGACTGCTGGATGTCCCACGCTTTCGGCAAAAGGAGGTACTGCTAGATTACGATTTTCTCCATTCTTATGGTGGAGGAGTGCAAGAGTAGTGAAAACACGCAGGCTTAGTGATTACATGGCCCACCTCACACTACAACTTTATTTATAAATGACGCGGCACCTACTACTCGTTCTCCTATAAACCTTGCGCTTGGCATCTCCAAACTATTAACCTTGTGATTGGCTCTTCGCCTCTTCGAGAAGTCGAGCAATAATGGTACTGCAGTATATATCGTTCTGGCTATATGAGACCGAATGAATTATTGCACGTCCACCACGTGGCGAGGGTCGAGGGGCGAGGGAGAGTGCATACTATTACGTCCGTTTCAATATGGACTACATACGGAGCAAAATGAGTGAATCTACACTCTAAAATACATCTATATACATCAGTGTTTGGAGTATGTACTAGTAGTTCATATTGAAATCCAGTAAAGGACATATATTCCAAACAATATGATAATCTCTCTAACCAAGGTAGGGACGAGGAGTAAACGTAGGGAGTACTAGTAAAATTTTCTCCTCGTCTTGCGAGCCACCACGCGCGTGTGCGAGGGAGCAGGCGTAAGGCATAGTAAGCAAGCTTCACCTCATCCTGCGAGCTACCGCGCCCGTGGGCGGGGGTGACGGCGTATAAGCAAGCTTCTCCTCGTTCTACGAGTTAACGGGACACATCAAAAGTACTCTAGTGTATAGAGCCTTGCCTCTAAGGTAGGCCCCACATGGTTTGCCTCTTTTTTAACATAACGCGTCAAGTCGCAATTTGTTTGTTCACCCGTGGTAGACGATCCTCCCTCCATCTAGTGGACAACCAGTACACGTGTCAAATTACCACGTGGGCTGCCTTTTCGTACAGAAATGAGCTCCACCGTGTACCCACACGGGTGTGGTTGGGAAAGAGACGGGAGTACGTGCTCCGTGCGTGCACCTCTTCTCTTCATGCACGTCCCCCACCTACGTGGGTGTGTGTGAGAGATACAAACCTAGACAAGTGGCTTGTGCGTTCGTGAATGTTTTTTGTTTTGGGCGGGGGGAGGTTGATTTCGTGAATGTATTTGTGGGAATATGTGTCGATGAAATCTCAAACAAAATTTTCCATGCAATGTGTGTGAAATGGATGCCTATCCATATCATATATAGAGGGTTGGGAGATCCACGAGAAGAGAGGGAGGGGTCATAGATATCGATAGAGTCGAAGAGAGGATCAAGTTGGTGGGTGCGAGATCGATGAAGAGAGCCATCGAAATTGTGTGTGTGTGTGTGTGTGTGTGCAAGTCAAAGATATAGGGTGACTGGCCTAGCTACCGGAACGTCAGAGGGCACAGGTCAAGTTTGTGTGTGGCAGTGAGACATGACTAGAGCGCTCGATGTATCGGTGTGTGTGGGGGAGGGGGTGGGGGGAGGGTTAGGCAGATGCCTAACTATAGAGGTAGAACGACTCATATATGTGTTGAGAAGGAGAGACCCAGCTATGTCTTGAGGGAGATCGGTTGACATCCATACATAACTGAAGGACGGGAAATAGGATGGGACAGAGAGAGAGAGAGGGAGGGAGAGGGGTAGAGTGTTGGATGGGTGATGGAGTTGCTTGTCGAAGATGGTGGGAGAGGCCTACTAGACAAACTGAGGGTGGAACTGCAATATTATCAATAAGAGTGGGGATGTGTTTTTGTGTGTGCCTGTGTGTGATAGATCTGGCGGGACACATCCATGGATGATGAAGGGGAACCATGTGTTTGGTAAGCAAACCTAACTAGATTGGTAGATCAATTGTTGTTTGTCGAAGGAAGGGAGAGACATAACTAATGAGGTAGATCGGTCGACGCATGGGGAAAAACGAGTTATAAGGACCTAGCTAGCTATATGTATAGCGGGAGATCGGTCGGTGTATGTCCATTTGTTAGAGGCAAATAAGGCCCGGCGAGACGGATGGACAGAGATAATGGAGCTAGGAGGTGGTGCGAGATGCCCAGCTACTAGCTAGATAGGGGGAGGAATGTGCGCTCGTGATATCGATGAAAAGAGGGGCGAGAGTTTACACGTGTGTGGGACCGTATGGGAGACACGAGGCAAGGACACATAAAGGAGGACATTGAAGGTGCGTGTGTATGTTGTAGGCAGACATCGCTGGAGAGGTTTATCGATCAGTGTGTGTCGGAAATGAGTTGTGGAGACTGTGGGAGAAAGACCTAAAGAAAAAAAATGAATGTGCAAGATGGATAGAATGCTGTGGGAGGGGGAGGGCAAGGAGGGCGTGTGCATGCATGAGAGAAAGTTAGTGGTAGCTACAAAGGTTAGAAGACTGTGTGGGTGTAAGAGACTAACAAAGATCATAATTTGATATGAAAGTGGATTCATATATTTGAATAGGAGATCATAGTGTTTTAAACATATGGATGCATGAATATATCGGTAATACGTGTGTTGTGGTTTTGCATGTGTTATACCATAATGTGATGATGCATGGCGTTTGCAACTCACATCTAAATGTCGAACAATCTGAACCATACTATACATCGAACAACCTCACATTTTATTTGAATTTGTGATAATGTGTGGCATTTTCAGCTTACAACTAAATATTGAACAATCTAAACAATACTATATATCGAACATTCTACATTTTATTTGAATCTGTGGTAATGTGTGGTGTTTGCAACTCACATCAAAATACTTGTAGGCGTAGTGGGCGGGCCACCATACATAATGTGATAAACACATTATACATATGAGACATGGTTTAGTTTGTGAAGATCTAGCTAGAGCTTGAAATGTACTATGATTTGAAATCAACATAAAGTGGATTCAAAAAATCGAGTTCGAGTTCATATAGTACACATAGTTCATATGTAACTCGAGACTAATGATGTGGTGTGTTGTGAAGATAATACACAAACGATGGTTTAACTTGACAATAATGACGGTTGTAGATCTTATTAAAATAGAGAAATGAATTCAAATGCTTTTACTTCACAACAATCATTATTGTAGATCTTATTCAAATAGAGAAACGAATTCAAATTTAGTTCATATTGAAGCGGTAGTATATACATTTGGAATGCACTAAAACATTCATTTGAGTACTAGGTTGGATGCATTATACACGTAGTGAAATATTTTAATTGAACATAACATGAATTCAAAGTTTTGAATGAAATTTGTAGTGCGAATTGATTTGGTACAATACACGTTAGGCTTGTTCGGAAATTTCAACCCGCGCCTTGTTAGCCCGAAATATGTAAGATATATCTTTGTCTCGTTGCGCTCCGACAACTCCCTCCATCTCAACCCGCGCCTTGCTATTCCAAAATCACAATGCGTGCGGAAACTCCCACCTCCTATGAAATCCCGACACGTGAAATGCCCGTGATACCCCTGAACCGAAAGAACCGCCTCAAATCGGTGGGGGTACTTTCGTAACTTACCCCACATTTCGGACAAGCACGTCCCTAAGCCATGGTTCCCCCACTCCCATCCCATCCGCCCACCCATTCGTACACCGAGGCCGGCAAAAGCCACGAAGCCCCACACCCTCCTTCGTCCGCCACCCAGCCGGAGCCTCTTCCCCGACGACGTCGTCCACAGCAACACCTCGACGTCCCTCATCCATCGTACCGGATGAGGATCCGTCGTTGATCTGGTCGTCCTGCCAGTTCAGCCACCCCATCCTCCACCTCCAAGGAGCTAACCGACGTTCCCCTCATCTTTCGCACCACCTCCATTCCCAAACCGCCATCTTCACCTGCACCACCGGAAGAGCGTCATCATCATCGTTTCCTCGGATGAAGCTGCAGCCTAATCGGCGCCACCAAAGAGGTTGTACACTAATCGCCGCATTTTCTTCTTAATTCGATCTCACGGTGCTGCCAGCGCTCGATCTCGAGCTGACACGGCGCGGCTCCATCCACGACGGCGTCGCCGGCCACTTCCTCCATGGCGTAGCTCCCTCGGCAGCGACATCCACATTAGTAGGAGCTGCTGCTGCTTTAGCTCTTGCTCGTGTTGCTGCTCTACTCTTGGTCTCGGTCCCCTGCCTGGTCTGCTCTTTCTCGCGCTGCTGCTCTCGCTCTTGCTCTTGCTTGTGATGCTGCTCCGATTTAGCTACACTTCAGTCGACTGAATCGACTTTTGGGTCAGTCGATTTTCAGGAGGTGGGGTGATCGCGAGAGTTAAGGAAGAACCAGCCGCAGCAGGGAGGGGGGCTCACCGGAGAGGTACCCCACTATCTATCTTAGGGTTCAGGGTGGGGGCGGTGCTCGCCGGCGATGGTGGGGCGGTGGCGTGGGGATCGAGAAAAAGCTTGACACGGGGGGCCTACAGGAATGGCCAGGGCGGCGGCGAACCGGCGGTGGGGAGAGTTTTCGGGCGGGCAGGGCGGCACACCACCGGCCGCGGGCGGCGGGGGTGGTTGTTTGGCCGGTGGTGGCTGGAGGCTTAGGGGGGTGGAGGTTGAAGATGAACTGCAGACCCTTGATTTTGTATCCAATGGCTGCAAAATCGACTGACCAGAGATGAAAAAGGCAGTCGACTGACTTGTAGCCTCACCTCTAGTGCATTCAGTTTCGACAGTAAAATTCAGTTTCAACAGCAAAATTCAGTTTCGACAGTTAAATTCAGTTTCGATAGTTAAGTTCAGAGATGAGCGGCTGATGTATACGTCTAGCAGTTTGTGGTTATGTATTTTACGTCATCTATTGGAGATGCTATTAGAATTCCACTCAGGTTAACATTGTCTCTCTTGTCCTGCTTCTGCCTCGATGTCGTACAACTCACCGGAGCTGCTCCAACGACGAAACCCTCCATCACAGCGGAGCAGTACCTCGGGCTCCATCTCCAGACGCCTAAGATCTTCTTCCCCTCCTCCGACATCCAAGTCAGCCAGAGCATCCTCACCGGCCAACCCAATCACGCTGAGATCAACATGGCCTCGCCAAAGAGGTTGTACACTTCTTGTGGTTTGACTTAATCTCACCATGCTTCTTTGCATCATGTGATCTTCCAATTCTTGTGAACCAAACACCCAGATTGGCAGAAATCATGTGTTTTTAAATTCTCTGTTTTGCACGTGCATTCCTATCCTATTCCTGTCTATTTCCTATCCATGCATTGTTATAATCCTCAAATTCAAACAAGCCCTTACACAATTACTTCTATTACAGATATGTGTCAAAGAAAACCTTGTGTGGTTTGTCCTGCTCCTGTGGTGCTGTGTTCCACCGCAGCTCAGCTGCTCCAACGACGGAAGGGTTCACCATAGCAGGGATCCGCTCTCTAGACTGTCTTTCGCCGCCTCAGATCTTCTTCCCTGCAGCCGGCAGCCACAACAACTGCATTACCATCATCAACTGAGCAGATGACCTTGAGGACTACACGGGTCCGCAAGAGAGGCCGCACTCTTCCGTGTCTGCTTACGTTATGCATCTCTTAATATGATGACATGCTACTTTATCGTCGTGTTCACCTATTAGACGCCGACTCAGGTCCAAACTTATGCTAAAACTTGAGTTTTAAATGGTTGTGGGGTACATATTGGGGCAACAATCAGTAATATCTGTCTACTATCTGGTTAATCTCGGGTGTCTACTATGAGTTTCATGCTGGGTGTAAACAAACATTAAAAGGATCCATTTTCTGTATTTTTAACTAAAGCTATTATCTGCCTGCTACCATTGGTTTTGGGTCTATCCACAGTTTGCTACCATTACTCTGGATTTCTGCATGCACTCCTTACATAATCTCACTATGTTTTATTCCTATGCATGTCAGTTATTGTACACAATGGAACTGAACATGTAGAGCAAAAGAGACGAGCCTTGTGTGGCAATAAAATTTCATGCAGACGTCGCTCCATGGTGGGCGCAAAGGCAGCCCCCCTCCACCCATTTCGGATCGTAATCAAGAGGAAGATAACTGTTCTGAGGGGGATTCAGAAGCAGAAGACCACTCCTATTTACCCCATGAGGTCTTCGCTCTAACTTGGCATGCTGATGCTGGTAATATCATGCATATGGTGCCTTGCATTGCTTACTGTATACATCAAAGATGTCATCTGCTTAGTTTAGACATGCTATGTGTCAATGCCATCTGTTTAGTTTCTTTATCGTATATGTGAATCATGGAATGCCATCTTGTTTAGCTAGGCATCATATATGTGAATTTTGCAATGCCACCCTGGTTAGCCAGTCATCTTATATGTGAATTATATCATGACATCATTTTTTATTACGTGTTAAATTTGTCAACAATTTTAGTACATTCAATTACTCTTCTTGTGCATCAGCCATTCGGCACGGTCATGGAAAATCTAGAGTGGAAACAAGGTCTTCAGAGCAGACAATGATATCTGATGAAGCGCATGTCTTGCTGGTTACAGATAGCTCCTCAGAGGAGGATTCAGAGACAGATGACCAGTCCTATTCCCCGCGACGTGCATGCTCTAACTTGGCAGGGTTATGTTGGTCAAATCATGCGTATGGGATCTTGCATTTCTATGTCATTTGCTTAGTTTAGACATGATTTGTGTGAATGCCACCTATTTAGTGTCTAATTACCATATATGTGAATTATGCAATGCTATCTTGCTGCAAGGCATTATATATGTGAATTATGCAATGCCATGTTGTTTAGCCAAGCGTCATATATGTGAATTATATCATGCCGTCCTTTTTTTGTATTTCTCATTGCTTTTGTCGACAATGTTTGTATATTCAACTACTCTTCCTGTGCATCGGCCATTTGAATTGGTGATGATGAAATCTGGAGTGAAAACAAGGTCTTTAGAGCAGACAATGCTACCTGGTGAAGTAGATATGTTGCTGGTTACAGATAGCTCTTTAGAGGAGGATTCAAAGGCAGATGACCAATCCTATTATCCCCATGAGGTGTATGCTCAAATTTGGCAGGGTTATATTACTCATATCATGCATATGTTGTATTGCAATGCTTAGTTTTTACATCATATACACGATATTGAATGCCATCTCCTTAGTTGACACATCATATATGTGATTGCCCTCTGCTCACTTCCTTAGTATATAAATCATATATTTGAATTATATCATGCCATGATGTTTACATAGACAGCATGTATCTGAATTATGGCATGCCAACCCATTTTCTAAAGACATAATATAGTTATATCATCTCATCCTGTTCACATAGTCATCATATTTTGAATTATGTCATTCTATCCATGAATTATATCATGCCATCATGTTTCCATCGACGGCATGTTTGTGATTTATGGCATTCCAACCACTTTAATAGACACATCATATAGTTATATCATGTCATCATGTTTACATAGTCATCATATTTTGAAGTATGTCATTCTATCCTGTTAAGTTAGCCATCATACATGTGAAATCGTGTCATGCTATCCTGTTTAATTAGCCATCATATATTTGAAATTATGTCCTGCTATTCTGTTTGGTTAGACAACATAAATGTGAATTATTTCATGCCCTGTTTTCTTCCCTACTATCAACTGCACTTGTCTATCTTACAATGTATGTCCATTCAATTACTTTTCTTGTTTATAAGCCATTTCAATTGGAGGGGGTGATGGCAGTATCTGTGGGAGTAAAAACACGGTCTTCAGAAAAGATCGTGCTACCCGTCAATGGAGATAGAACCACGGTTGTACTTGCCCAAGAACCAGCCCCACCACACATAACCCAGACTCACGTAGATTGTACCCCTACCCAGTTGGACAGAGAACTAGCTACACCACTTCTAACCCCAACCCCAGCAGATAGTAACCCAGTTCCCGTTGACACAGCACCGTCTCCACCACAGAGCACCCAAACATGAGCAGTTAGTAAGGCAACTGCAGTGCCCAAAGCACGAGGACCACCACTCCGAACCCCAAGTCAACATTTAAAGCAGAAGAAGAATTGTTCTCAGGTCAGGTTCCGTAGCTATGGTTCATACTACTTTGCTCTTGCATCACTTTATTTACTCATACCAACTAATTTCAAATTTGAAGGATGCATTTGAAACTCCAATGGCGCAACAGGTATGTTTTAAACCTGTTTCTTTAACGTGTTTGCTATTGTAACTTGCTCTATGTTGATTTCAGTTTCAATTGAATAAACAGTTGTGTTCTCATGCCATGCACATTACAAGTGTTGTTATTGCTGTGTAGTTTCCCACACTTAATTATATTCTGTATATGCTGCTTTGTCTTAAATAGATATGATTCGAACTGTATCTATCTTGATTTGGCAACATAAACTAGAATGATATAGACCATACAGTGACCATACTACATAGATATATGTTTGTTCCATGCCATTATCATGTCCACCTTACTACTGAACTGGTTTACCAAAATGAGTTTCATACACTACATTGTAAACCCGTGATGTGTTTGTTTGTTTCTCCTTTAGAATGCAGATAAAATATTGGAGAAGAGTACCCCGTTATGCAGTGGTAAAGGAAGTAATGCAAATCAGGTTCAAGATAGTGAGACACCCCTGTTGTTCTCCAAGAAAGATGATAAAAACTATATTGAAGACACTGAGACAACCCCAAAGTCTTGTCTTGATATAGTGTTCGAGTTACTGGCTACTACTGCTGACTCCAGCTCTTCGAACTCGCTGCCTGAATCAGTTCGGCTTCTTGAGTCTCAACTTCAAGTTGAAAGACATCGATCAGATGTTATGCAATAGGAAGCCAAAGGACTGAGGAAGTCCCTGCAGAATTCAGATGCATACTTTTTGGTGCAATAGCAAGTGCTGGAGGATTTAAGCGTCGAACAAGACAAAGTTAATAAGCTTGCTAAGCATCATGCTAGCATTATGGGTACCCAGGATATTGTTTCTTGAGCTCTTCTGAAGTGGTTTCAGTTCTGGACTTGTTTTGCTGCGGCGTTTATATGTTGCTTTGTTCCCTATATTTGCACTTGTGGCGAACTTTGATGCCAAGTGGATGTAAGATGTGTAATAGCCATGATAGCCTAGCATAAGTTTCTTGCTTATTTATTTCTGTTCTCTTGTTTATTTGTTTTCTTGAAGTCAGTGCAGTTCTTTTTCCGCAGTTTGCTATAGTGGCTGCAATAACATATTTTTTAAAACTAGGCCACATTAACAATGGGCTACATATTTACTGTAGTTAACATGGGCCTCTTACGGGCCGTAGAAACAATGGGCCTTCTAAGGGCCATAGAAACAATGGGCCTTATACGAGGCGTAGACACAATGGGCCTTCTACGGGACGTATCATCAATGGGCCTTCTACGGGCCGTATGATCGGTTGGCCAAACATGGGCCAATAACAAACCACATTATGGTCGTAAATGGGCTAGAGCTGAAATCGTCCGTTCATGGGCCGACCATAACGGGTCGTCATTAATAGGTCGTATTTGATGACGCTATGAAAATTACCCAACATATTAACAGGCCACAAATGGGCCGACTGTAACCACGGGCTGTATTTGGCCCACAAGCAAAAAATGACAGTAACGGGTCGAAAGTAAACGAGTGCTGGAAATGAGCCCAAGAATAAATGGGCCCTGAGAAGGCCGAAAGATAGCACTGGCTGGAAATAGCCCAACAGAATAATGGGCCGTTAATGGGTATAAAGTGATACATTGTTCATTACGGGCCAGTTTTACCACGGGTCGCTAATGGGCCGAGGGTTACTAAGGGCCGGAAGTTAAAACGGGCTGGAATTATATTGGACGGCCCAGATGACACTACTGGGCCTAATTTGGATAGGCCGTAAACGGGCCCTGGGTTAGCGGGCTATAAATGGGCTATATGTGAACATGCCATTAATAGGCTTGCTGTGGGCCAGCCCGCCACCTTCTGACCAAGTCAAACGGGCTGGCCTTTTCACAGGAATGGGCCTCTATTGGGTTGTGCCACATGTCGACGTATCATAGGCGCTTTGGGTCCAATGAGTGGATGACATCTGTCCCAACGGTGAGCCAACACGTGTTTCCTCCACCCAATGATGATTTTACACATGGAAAATCCCCATTGGTCAGGCCTGTTAACGGGTTATCGGATCCAAAACCGGACCCGATAGCTTAACGGCGTTCCGTTATGGTGGATGCCACATGTCGGTCACCCTTGACGAAAGCACTTCTGTGACGCGTGATTTATCGTCATGGAAGTGGACACTTCTGTGATGATAATTTTGGTAATGTCATGGAACACTTCAATGACAGCACAGGTTTGACTATCTTGATTTTGTCATAAATTTGTCATGGATGTACATGCATGACAGAAAACATGACCTACTGTGACAAAGACGTATCATCACGGAAGTGTATTTTTTTGTAGTGATATTATTGCTTATAGGATAAACATCATATGGCAAGTGCTCTCTGCACATGTGAAATCAAAAGAGGTATATGCTATTTACCTGATGTACGAATCATACCCGATCTGTTCATAACCATTTATTATATTTCAGCATTCAGATGGTTGCTCACACAAAGCAAGCCGTCCTAATCTTCACACTTCCAAACAGAAAGAAACTTCCCTACTGCCTACTATCCCTAGCAGTAGCCAGCCACATGACCCTCATCTTCCTTAGCATCGTCCTGCCATGTAACAGAGGTTTAATTATGGCAAATATAATGTTGAACTATGTAAAATCAAATGATGACATGAACATAAAAGACACATAATACGTGATTTCTATAACCATCATAAGCCTACTTTTTCATCAGTTTGGCTCATGCATGAACAAACCACTTTACAAAATAAGACAACACACAACACATAAATTGAAAGACCTTAAAGATAAAATGTGCCATATTTCATTGTCAGCGAATGGATGTGCAAATTTTGTGCAAAGTCACATTTGGTGCTGCAAGATCTAAAGGGAAAAAGATTGAAAGGCTCATGTTGCTCCTGTGGGCTAACGTACCTTGAGGAGCTAGTGGATTTGGGATTGGAGGAGGACTTCGCGGCAGGACAATGTCCGAGACGTTGAATGTGTGTGCCACCAGGCATCTCCTCTTCCTCCTTCTTTTCTGAGAACAAATAATTGGTGTAAGTGTCGGATCGCGGGTTCCGGCAAAACCCTTAAGGTTTGAACACTAGGGTGCGCATGAAGATCTCCCCCTACCGATCCACGGCCTAGCTTTGCTAAGATCTTATGGGCTAACCCGACGAACTCGCAATACAAAGGACACAAGATTTATACTGGTTCGGGCCACCATTGTGGTGTAATACCCTACTCCAGTGTGGTGTGGTGGATTGCCTCTTGGGCTCAGGATGAACAGTACAAGGGGAAGAAGAGCCTCCTGAGGAGAGGTGTTCTTGTGCTCGGGGAACTTGTGGTTGTTCTGGTCTCTCTTGATCCATCCGATTTGAAAGGAGCCAACAACGGTCAATTTGAAAGGGGACAACTAGTACAGCTTATCCTGACAAAAGTGGTCTTCGCGTGTCAAAGGCTCTGGTGGTGTCACCGTCTTGGGCTCCATGGTGACCTCCGTCTTGCCGTCCTTCTCGTCTTAGTCTCGTTGCACTGATATGGAAACCTTTTCTTGACGCCTCGGTACTCCACGCCTGCGCCTGCTTCCTTAGCACCAAAGAGGAAACAAGGACACTACACGCGCTGGTGCCCGCCTGACCTTGGTCGTCATGGCTCACGTCACTAGAACCTTGCGAGGTTTGCCTGGCCTTGAACTCTCCGCCCCTCGCGAGCCAGCCTGGTGAGGCCGATCCCGAGGAAGTCTTGTGTCGTCCGCCTCGCGAGGCTTGGCCCGTCGCGAGGGTCTTGAGAGCTTGTCGGTGAAGATAGGCCGTACAGGCCCACTTGTAGAGCCACGCCGTGGGCCGCAGGCAGGCAAGTCTGGGACCCCCGTTCCCAGAACACCGACAGTAAGTGCTTTCACATAAAAATAAGTCTGATGGGAGACAAATCAAACACCCTGGACTGCATCTTCTCGGTGGTCATCACGTACACAAGCATGCAAATAACAAAGAATTAATCGAATTGCTACAGGATACAGGTTCTTATTTTCCAATTTATTGTTGTATATACATACTATCATGAAAAGTACCACTCGCCATTGCAGCGGCTGCCCACAGGCACACAGCAACATGTAAGTATCGGCATTGGCGCGCCTTCGCTCGCTTGGTAGTGCACATGGCCGCGCTCGCCTTGGCCCTTCGGCACGGCCGGCTCCTGGATTCGAGCCAGTGCACACAGCCAATGCGCAACCACGGTTCCTGGTGCACTACTGAAGCAGCGGCCAACGGCCGCTTAGAGCGCACCACCCGCGCGTAGCTCTCGGCGTGGGCTCGTCCTCCCATCCGGCAGCGACGCAAACGCCATTGCAGCGAATGGTGAAAGTTGCTCATCTTCCTCTGTTTGATCCCCTCAGGATCGCCCATTTCAAGAGTTCCAGTTTTCAGGGGAAACACGTGTTAATGGGAACGGGTTCCCTGATTTTCTTCAGGAGACGACAGATATACATGTAGCGGAATATGAATTTTGCCCTGATTTTTTGGATGAGAAAACAGGAAAACCAGAGACGGGACGAGATTGTTTGATCAAGGGAGGGTGTGTGGCGTGCGTACTAACTAAAGGAGGTACATATTTCCTTTTAGTAGTAGAGAGATGTAATTTTTATAACGTATGGAAATACTTTTTTTAGAACTAACATACGGAAAGACTAACTATAATGAGTGAGTGACTTATGTAATGTTAATTAATTTGGATTTGGTCTTTAAATATTGATTGGAGATTGACTGTGATTGATTTTTTTCAAAATAAGACATTACTAAATACATTCCGCTCGCATGGGAAGTTTTGATCCGTTCATATCTTTTCCTTATTGTGTGGGAGGTGAAGTGAAAAACAAACGAAAGAGGTTGGTGGGAGGTGACGCGAAAAAAACCATTCAAATCTTTCGATTCATAGGGATAGGATCGAGAGGAGCGGGTTTTCTGTGGTTGTGGGATTTTTTGGTGCGGTCGTATGGGGGCAGCGGAGATGAAAAAGCCAGCGAAAAAAAACGGTTCAAAGTGGTGGGAAGAAAATAAATGGTGGAGGCTATTCACCAACTCATACATTAGGAGTAGAGATGTTCATGTTCACATTATTCCTTTACATTCATGCAATGGTGAACATACAACTCCCTAGTGTACATTTCAATACACCATACCACTTTATGTCATAGGGATTGTTTTTTCTTGGTTCTTGATAACAAATCCATCATGAGTGAATATTCCAAGTTCAAGGAGTGATCCTCGCTTCCCGAGTGTATGGTCCTTCGGGTCCTTCCTCATGTTATGGTCCTCTCACTTGGTGAGGGTTGAAAAGGAATGAGGTGAGACATCGCCCCTCCTCATCTTGCTGGCAAAAGCTCAGAGCCAAGTCCTCGATCTTATTTGGTTGCATTATTTCTTCATGCTTTCTCATCCCATTTCAAGCATGGAAAATTCAAGTTTAGCATTGACTTCAGGCGTGGTTCATTTTCATGGTCTATCTTGCCTTTTCTTACATGCTTTGTTGTGTACTCGCCGAGTCTTTGGAATCACCTTTCGTAGGATTTGTATTAGGTACATCATCGTGCGACTTTGCAAGTACTAGGAAGGGCGTAGCTCCTATGGGTGTTCACTCACAAATTACACACCCCTTTCATTCACCTAAGTTGACCATGACGAATCTCATACCTAGTTCATGATTTCTGGATAGCTAGGATCTGCTTGTTGTGTATAGACTTTGCCTTGGTTTGTTTCCATGATCAATATGTTTACCTGTCAAGGTGGGTTGGAGTTGACTAGACCCCACCTTGCACCCGAGTGTGTTGAACGTATGCTTTTTTTGTTATGTGTAGCATAAGGGTTGGTGGCTTTGCCACTTTGCTCTACTTTGGTTGAATGAGCTTGTTGGATGCTTCTGCTTGTGATAGTATAAATATGCTCTGCTTATTCAACTGCCTGTCGTGGATGTCCAACGGTACAAAGGAGGTGCTGCCATATTTTGCCACTAGCATTGTGTTTTGGTGGTAACATTCCTTCTTACAAGGAGGGGTGTGATACGTCCATTTTGCATCATGTTTTCCTACTGTTATTTATGATGTTTTTATGCATAATAATGCTTTTTGGAGTAATTCTAATGCCTTTTCTCTCATAATATGCTAGGTACACACAAAGAGGGAGAATTCCCGCAGCTGGAAATATGGACCTGGAAAAGCTACGTCAGGCTACCTATTCTGCACAACTTCAAACAAGTTGAAACTTTACGGAAAATTTTTATGGAATATATGAAGAATATTGGAGCAAATAAGTACCAGAGGGGGCCCGCCAAGTGGGCACAACCCACCTGGGCGCGCCAGGGAGCCCAGGCGCACCCTAGTGGGTCGTGCTCACCCAGACCCACCGCCGGTGCCCATCTTCTGGTATATAAGTCATTTTGACCCAAAAAAATAAGGAGATGACTATCGGGACGGAGCGCCGCCATCTCGAGGCGGAACTTGGGCAGGAGCACTTTTACCCTCCGACGGAGCGATTCCGCCACGGGAACTTCCTTCTCGGAGGGGGAAATCATCGTCATCATCATCACCAACAAGTCTCCCATCTTGGGGAGGGAAATCTCCATCAACATCTTGAACAGCACCATCTCATCTCAAACCCTAGTTCATCTCTTGTGTTCAATCTTGTTACCGGAACTATAGATTGGTGCTTGTGGGTGACTAGTAGTGTTGATTACATCTTGTAGTTTATTACTATATGGTTTATTTGGTGGAAGATTATATGTTCAGATCTAATATGCTATTTAATACCCCTCTGATCTTGAGCATGATTATCATTTATGAGTAGTTACTTTTGTTCCTGAGGTCACGGGAGAAATCATGTTGCAAGTAATCATGTGAACTTGATATGTGTTTGATATTTTGATAGTATGTATGTTGTGATTCCCTTAGTGGTGTCATGTGAACGTCGACTACATGACAGTTCACCATATTTGGGCCTAAGGGAATGCATTGTGGAGTAGTTATTAGATGATGGGTTGCGAGGGTGACAGAAGCTTAAACCCTAGTTTATGCGCTATTCTGTAAGGGACCGATTGGATCCAAAAGTTTAATGCTATGGTTAGATTTTGTTCTTAATATTTTTCTCGTAGTTGAGGATGCTTGCGAGGGGGTTAATCATAAGTAGGAGGTTTGTTCAAGTAAGAACATCACCTAAGCACTGGTCCACCCACATATCAAATTATCAAAGTAGCGAACAAATATCGAACCAACATGATGAAAGTGACTAGATGAAATTCCCGCGTGTCCTCAAGAATGCTTTGCTTATTATAAGAGACCGTTTTGGCCTATCCTGTGCCTCAAAAGGATTGGGCTACCTTAGTACACTTTTTTTACTATTATTGTTACTTGCTCGTTACAAATTATCTTGCCATCAAACTACCCTATTACTTACAATTTCAGCCCTTGTAGACATTACCTTGCTGAAAACCACTTGTCATTTCCTTCTGCTCCTCATTGGGTTCGACACTCTTACTTATCGGAAAGAGCTACAATTGATCCGCTTTACTTGTGGCTCATCAGGGTGTTATAGAAGCCCATCAAAAAAGGAGGAAAAGGAGAGAAGGGACAATGTTAATCCTTTTTCCACACTTTTGCTGCAAAGTAGCACCATGTTCTTTATGATAGAGAGTCTCCTATTTTTTCACTTTCATATACTAGTGGGAATTTTTCATTATAGAACTTGGCTTGTATATTCCAATGATGGGCTTCCTCAAATTGCCCTAGGTCTTCGTGAGCAAGCGAGTTGGATGCACACCAACTTAGTTTCCTTTTGAGCTTTCATAAACTTAAAGCGCTAGTGCATCCATTGCATGGCAATCCTTACTCACTCACATTGATATCTATTGATGGGCGTCTCCATAGCCCATTGATACTCCTAGTTGATGTGATACTTTCTCCTTCTTTTTGTCTTCTCCACAACCGATACGTCTCTAACATATCTATAATTTTTGATTGTTCCATGCTGTTATATTATCAATCTTGGATGTTTTATAATCATTTTATAGTCATTTTGTATCATTTTTTCGTACTAACCTATTGACATAGTGCCAAGTGTCAGTTGCTATTTTTGGCATGTTTTTACATCGCAGAAAATCAATACCAAACGAAGTCCAAATGCAATGAAACTTCATGGAGAATTTTTGATGGACCAGAAGACACCTAATGGGCCAAGGCTGCGCCTGGGAGGTGCTCCGAGGAGGGCACAACCCACCAGGGTAGGAGGCCCAGGCGCGCCCTGGTGGGTTGTGCCCACCTCGGGTGCCCCCCGGACCACCTCTTTGCTCTATAAATACCCCAACATTCCAAAAACCTAGGGGAGTCGACGAAAATCAATTCCAGTCACCGCAGAGTCCAGAACCACCAGATCCAGTCTAAACACCATCACAGAGGGGTTGACCACTTCCATTTGTGCCTCTTCGATGATGCGTGAGTAGTTCTTTGTAGACCTTCGGGTCCGTAGTTAGTAGCTAGATGGCTCCCTCTCTCTCTCTCGTTTGATTCTCAATACAATGGTCTCTTAGAGATCCATATGATGTAACTCTTTTTTGCGTATGTTTGTTGGGATCAGATGAACTTTGAGTTCATGATCAGATCTATCTTTTTATATCCATGAAAGTTATTTGAGTTTCTTTGATCTCTTATATGCATGATTGCTTATAGCCTCGTATTTATTTTGCGATATTTGGGTTTTGTTTGGCCAACTTGATCTATTTATCTTGCAATGCAAGAGGTGCTTTGTAGTGGCTTCGATCTTAGGGTGCTTGATCCCAGTGACAGAAGGGGAACCGACACGTATGTATCGTTGCTACTAAGGATAAAACGATGGGGTCTATCTCTACATAGTAGTAGATGTAGGCATGAGTCTATCTACTAATCTTGGACGTGATGCCTATATAATGATCATTGCCTGGATATCGTCATGAGTATTTGAAGTTCTATCAATTGCCCAACAGTAATTTGTTTACCCATCATTTGTTGTTTTTCTAGAGAGAAGCCACTAGTGAAACCTACGGCCCCGGGTCTATTTCTCATATTATTTGCCTTCGCGACCTATTTTAATTGCCTTTTATTTTCAGATCTACTCAACCAAAAATACAAAAATACATTGTTGCAATTTATTTTATTTGGCGTTTGATCTATCAACATTTACAACTCTCTCATGTCCGTTTGCCAATTTCTGGCACCGCTGCCCAAAAGGGATTGACAATCCCTTTTACACGTCAGGTTGCGAGTATTTGTTATTTGTGTGCAGGTGTTATTTACTTTGTGTTGCTTTGTTCTCCTACTGGTTCGATAACCTTGGTTTCATATTTGAGGGAAATACCTACCGTTGTTGTGTTGAATCATCCTTTCCTCTTTGGGGAAATACCAACATAGCTTCAAGCGACATCAAAAGTAATTTCTGGCGCCGTTGCCGGGGAGGATCAAGTCAAGATAGTTTCCCGTCAACGCACCAATTTCTGGTGCCGTTGCCGGGGACGATCTTCAACATATACCAGGTTCCTAATCACAAATCTCATCTCCTTGCAATTTACATTATTTGCCATTTGCCTCTCGTTTTCCTCTCCCTCACTTCACAAAAAATTTCCGTTTTATTTGCCCCTCTTTTTTGTTCGCCATTTTCTCGTCGGATCTATCCTTTGCTTGCAATCATCAGTGATTTTGGTATGGCACCAACAGATGATGGCCTAACTCCTAAAATAGGACGTACAGGCAATTTGGATGCTAAAACTTTTATATTAGGGCAAGGGAATGTTATGGGAAAGGAACGTATCCAAGAATTTTTCAATTGTGTTGGAAATTTAAGTCTTGATGATGCGCCTATACTTAGGACTACTAGATCTTATGCGGATGCTCAAAACTTGAAAGCAAATTTATTCGTACTCATCCTAGTTTGCAAACATTGTTTTTGAGCTCCCCGTTATATAAAATCCTAAGGCTAAAAAGTTGGCCACTCTTGTTCTTATGAATGAGTTTGATTATATCATATGGGAAGCTAGGGAAATCTTTGATTTTTTGGCATGAAACGTGAAAAGCCCGTAATAGATGAAATTCTTTATAATAGTGATTATGCGTTAAGACATTTACTTGGGGATAATAAAATCTTTGATGAGAATCTTAAAAAGGAAGTCCCCATTCTATATGTAATTCAACAAGTTTTTAATAATGTTAATCAACATTACTCTTGGATTGTTGTTGGAAATCAACATGGTTATGATAATGGGCAACTTAATAATGCTAAGGTTTATATGGATAATATGTTTTATATTGTTTTCACAAAACCCCATGATGAAAACACCTCTAAGGGAATTAAGAAGAAGGATGACAAGACGTAGATCCTTGCTTTATGCGTAGCTAAGGGCGTAAAATTATAGCGCTTGTTGGGAGGCAACCCAACGAATAAAATTTATTTTTTCTCTTTTGCTTCCTATTCTTGAATGTTTTCACAATTATTCTACTTTTATGATTGTGTTTTTTATGTTTTAATTAGTTTTTGTGCCAAGTAAAGCCCTTAGGATCTTCTTGGGTGATAGTTGTTTGATCTTGCTAAAAAACAAAAACTTTTTTGCTCGCGAAAGTAATTCTAATTTTTAACCAGAGCACGATAAAATACCAATTACTTTTGCGGTAGATCAGTATACAAATTTCTCAGGTCGTCCTAATTTTTCAGAGTTTTTGGAGTTACAGAAGTATTTGAAACACCCGGATTACTACAGACTATTCTGTTTTTGACAGATTCTGTTTTCTTTGCGTTGTGTGCTTATTTTGACGGCTCTATGGTTTTCTTTGATGAGTTTTTGCCATAGAAAAGTTGGAATACAGTAGATATAATGCAAGAAAAAAAATACGAATTGGTTTACTATAGTACTTATAGTAGTAATTTGTTTTCTTATACTAACGGATCTCACGAAGGCTTTTCTTGAGTTTTGTGTGATTGAAGGTTTCAAGTTTTGGGTTATCTTACAATGGATGAAGGAATAAGGAGTAAGAAGAGCCCAAGCTTGGGGATGCCCCGGCATCCCAAGCTATTATCCAAAAGAGAGCAAGCAACTAATCTTTGGGATACCCCCGAGTGGCATCCCCTCTTTCTTCTAACGACCATGGATATTTTACTCGAAGCTATATTTTTATTCGTCACATACTATGTGTTTTTCTTGGAGCGTCTTGTATGATATGAGTATTTTCTTGTTTTATTTTGTGTTTTAAGTCTTGATTCCTTGCTGGACGCACCTATTTGAGAGAGACAAAATTATGTCATGACCTGTTAGAATTGCTCTCTATGCTTCACTTAAATTTTTTATGAGCTATGGACTTGCTCTTGTGCTTCACTTATATCTTTTTGAGCATGGTGTGCTTTAGTATTTTTGATGAAATGCTCTCTTGCTTCACTTAGATTTATTTGAGAGTTAGTAAAATTTTCAAGAAATTCTCTCTTGCTTCACTTAAATTAATTTGAGAGAAAGAAATTTTGTGCTCATGATCTTCACTTATATTTGTTTGAGCTTACCAAAAGCAACATATGAAATTTAGTCCCAAAGTGATAGATATCCAAGAAGGATATAATAAAAACTTGATTCTTAGTAATAGTTTTGAGATATGATGATGTGATATGTGAGTTATGTTGATGAGTAATTATGCTTTAGTAAGAATATTTGTGTTAAGGTTTGTGATTCCCTATGCAAGCACGAAAGTCAATAATTATGCAATGAAATTATATCCTACTTGTGGTGCATTATTCGATGTTAATTATGCTTAATGCTCGCTTATGAGATTATTCATTTCTTGGTTGGTCTCTTCTAAATATTTTGCTAGCCTTCATTTTGCACTAAGTATGATCACTACTTGTGCATCCAAAACCTTTAAACTAGTTTTGCCACATGAGTCCACTATATCAACCTATATGCAGTATGCTTTTACTGTTCTAAGCAAATTTGTATGTGCCATCTCTAATTTTCAAAATAAACTTCTCTTTTGTGTGTTTGTTGCGCTCGCGGAGAGGTGAGGGGTGGCTAATATTTTCCATGCTAGATGTGTTATTCTCACAATGAGTGTTTATTCACTTGTCGTTGCACGAGAGTAAGGCAAAGGTATTAGGGATGCCCAGTCCCGAAATGAAAAATGAATTTACTTTATGTTGTCAAATAATAAATTCCTTGGAAAGTGTTGGTATGGAAGGCACCCGTGGATACAGTTAGCCATGGAAAGTGAAAGTATGATGGAAAAAGGAATAAACTTTATTTTGTGTTTGGGAACCGCCTATGATATATCTAGCATGGAAAGTGTTGGGAACTCTGAGTCATTTTCGTTGGTGGGAAGGACACACCTCCCAAAATGTTTTTATCTCTAAGTTTTTCGCTTTGAGCTCTAGCACCTCTACAAATCCCTACTTTCCTCCACGAAGGGCCTTTCTTTTACTTTATGCAATTTTTATTTTGAATTTGAGCCTCCATCTTCTCTTACAAAAGCACCAACTAGGAGGCACTATGATCGTACTTGAGCATTGGGTGTAGTTAATATGCGAGTGTGTTTCATGAATGGATCAATGATTGAGCATGATGGGCTAGGGATAGCTTATTTTAGCATTGATACTTTGAAAGACATGGTTGCTTGTTGATATGCTTGAGTATTTAAGTTATCATGTCAAAACTAGACTATTGCTATAAAGAAAAGAATATGATATGACATGATAGGCAGCATTCCACATCAAAAATTCTGTTTTTATAACTTACCTACTTGAGGACGAGTAGGAGTTAAGCTTGGGGATGCTGATACATCTCAAATGTATCTATAATTTTTGATTGGTCCATGTTGATATATTATCAATCTTGGATGTTTTATAATCATTTTATAGTCATTTTACATCATTTTTTGGTACTAACCTATTGTCATAGTGCCAAGTGTGAGTTGCTGTTTTTGCATGTTTTTTATATCACAGAAAATCAATACCAGACGGAGTCCAAATGCAATGAAACTTTACGGAGATTTTTTATGGACCAGAAGACACCTAATGGGCCAAGGTTGCACCCGGGGGGTGCTCCGAGGAGAGCACAACCCACCAGGGTGCGCCAGCAGGCCCAGGTGCGCCTTGGTGGGTTGTCCCCACCTCGGGTGCCCCACGGACCGCCTCTTTGCTCTATAAATACCCCAATGTTCCAGAAACCCTAGGGGAGTCGACGAAAATCAATTCCAGCCGCTGCAGAGTCCAGAACCACAAGATCTAATCTAAACGCCCTCACGGAGGGGTTCACCACTTCCATTGGTGCCACTCCGATGATGCGTGAGTAGTTCTTTGTAGACTTTCGGGGTCCGTAGTTAGTAGCTAGATGGCTTCCTCTCTCTCGTTTGATTCTCAATACAATGGTCTCTTGGAGATCCATATGATGTAACTCTTTTTTGTTGTGTGTTTGTTGGGATCGGATGAACTTTGAGTTTATGATTAGATCTATCTTTTTATATCCATGAAAGTTATTTGAGTTTCTTTGATCTCTTATATGCATGATTGCTTATAGCCTTGTATTTCTTCTCCGATATTTCTGTTTTGTTTGGCCAACTTGGTCTCTTTATCTTGCAATGGGAAGAGGTGCTTTGTAGTGGGTTTGATCTTACGGTACTTGATCCCAGTGACAGAAGGGGAACCGACACGTATTTATCGTTGCTACTAAGGATAAAACGATGGGGTCTATCTCGACATAGATAGATCTTGTCTACATCATGTCATCATTCTTATTGCATTACTCCGTTTCTCCATGAACTTAATACACTAGATGCATGTTGGATAGCAGTCGATGTGTGGAGTAATAGTAGTAGATGCAGGCAGGAGTCAGTCTACTAATCTTGGACATGATGCCTATATAATGATCATTGCCTGCATATCATCATGAGTATTTGAAGTTCTATCTATTGCCCAATAGTAATTTGTTACCCACTGTTTGCTATTTTTCTCGAGAGAAGACACTAATGAAATCTATGGCCCTCACGCCTATTTGTCATATTATTTGCCTTCGCGATCTATTTTATTTGCCTTTTATTTTTAGATATACTAAACCAAAAATACAAAAATATATTTCTGCAATTTATTTTATTTGGCGTTCGATCTATCAATATTTACAACTCTCTCACGTCCATTTGTCAATTTATGGCACCGCTACCCGAAAGGGATTGACAGCCCCTTTTACACGTCGGGTTGCAAGTATTTGCTATTTGTGTGGAGGTGCTATTTATGTTGTGTTGCTTGGTTCTCTTACTGGTTTTATAAACTTGGTTTCATATCTGAGGGAAATACCTACCCCCGCTGTGCTGCATCATCCCTTCCTCTTAGGGGAAATACTGACATAGCTTTAAGCGACATCAACAACCACCATATTCTATTCCACCTATAGTGCAATATCCATGGCTCACGCTCATGTATTGCGTGAAAGTTGAAAAAATTTGAGAATACTAAAGTGTGAAACAAATGCTTGGCTTGTCATCGGGGTTGTGCATGATGAAATACTTTGCGTGATGAAGATGGAGCATAGGTAGACTATATGATTTTGTAGGGATAACTTTCTTTTGCCATGTTATTTTGAGAAGACACGATTGCTTTATTAGTATGGTTGAAGTATTATTGTTTTATCTCAATATTAAACTTTTGTTTTGAATCTTATGGATCTGAATATTCATGCCACAATAAATAAGATTACATGGTTAAATATGTTAGGTAGCATTCCACATCAAAAATTCCGTTTTATCATTTACCTACTCGAGGACGAGCAGGAATTAAGCTTGGGGATGCTTCATACGTCTCCAATGTATCTATATTTTTTGATTGTTCCATGCTATTATATTATCTGTTTTGGATGTTTTATATGCACTAATATGCTATTTTATATTATTTTTGGGGCTAACTTATTAACCTAGAGCCTATTGCCAGTTTTTGTTTTTTCTTTGTTTTTGAGTTTTACAGAAAAGGAATATCAAACAGAGTCCAAATGGACTAAAACTTTTGTGATGATTTTTCTTGGACCAGAAGACACCCACGTAAATTGGAGAGAGGGCCAGAAGATCCCTGAAAGTGCTAGTTATCGAATAGAGGGGGGTGAATAGGCGACTTTTATGGATGTCTTCAAAACACGAGGTCTTTGAAACAAACAATCAATTGAACCAATATGATACGCAACTGAAGATGAACTACTGTAGATAAGCCATAGTCACGTAAGCATTATAGTGAACACCCGAAGACTAATAGCAACTAGGTAGTATGGATCAGAATGGAAGACAATATGAAGCCAAACAGGTAATAGTGTTTGCACAACAAAGTGAAACAGACCAGTCAAGCAAGCAATGACTTCTAGAATACAAACTGAAATGTAAAGAAGGTAGGGGATAGAATCAGTAGCTTGGTCAAGACAAGGATTTGGTAGACCAGTTCCAGTTGCTGTGACAACTATACGTCTGGTTAGGGAGCCTGAGATTGAACTCAGAAGACTGTGTCTTCACCTTATTCCCCTTGAGCTAAGGACACCCAGTCCTCGCCTAATCACTATGGTAAGTATTCAAGGTAAACTTCCAACCTTCACAGACTCCGTTCACCGGTGAGCCACAATGACTCTTGGATCCTCAGAACGTGATGCCTAACTGGCTAGAGGATGCATAGTCCTCAAGTGTAACAAGTCTTCAGGTCACACAGACAGAAAGACTTCAGTGATGCCGAACACTCTTCGGCTCTGGGTGTTTTGGGATTTGTCCTCGCAAGGATCTCTCTCTCAAAGGCTTCAGAGGCGGGTTGCTCTCAAATGACAAAAGTCGTGCACTAACTCTGAGCAGCCACCAATTTATGGTGTAGGGGGTGGGATATTTATAGCCAGGAGGCAACCCGACATGATATGTCTGAAATGACCTTGGGTCACTAAGGAACCGACATGTGTCCAACAGTCGGATTTCAAACACACGCGGCAGCTTGGCTTGGGCTACAAGCAAAGCTGACTCATCCAACTCTGGATAAGATTTGCTCTCATTGTCTTCACTCGAAGACATAGGATTTTGGTTGAGCATCACATCAGTCATCTGACTTTGTTCACTTGGACCCCACTTAACAGTTCCGTGGTTCCTTCATACGTCTCCAACGTATCTATAATTTTTGGTTGTTCCATGCTGTTATATTACCATTCTTGGATGTTTTACAATCATTTTATAGTCATTTTATATCATTTTTGGGACTAACCTATTGACATACTGCCCAGTGCCAGTTGCTGTTTTCCTTGTTTTTACACCGCAGAAAATCAATATCAAACGAAGTCCAAATGCATCGTAACTTTTTGTGGAATTTTTATGGACCAGAAGACACCCAATGGGCCGGAGAAGCACCTGGGGGGTTCCCCGAGGGGGCCACAACCCACCAGGGCGCGCCTCGGTGGCCTCCTACACTGCCTCTTTGCTCTATAAATAACCCAATATTTCAGAAACCCTTGGGGAGTTGACGAAAAACAATTCCAGCCGCCGCAAGTTCTAGAAACCACAGATCCAATCTGAAAACCATCACAGAGGGGTTCATCATCCTCATTGGTGCCTCTCTGATGACGCGTGAGTAGTCTTTTGTAGACCTTCGTGTCCGTAGTTATTACCTAGATGGTTTCCTCTCTATCTCTCTCTTGATTCTCAATACAATGGTCTCTTGGAGATCTATTTGATGTAACACTTTTTGCGATGTGTTTGTTGGGATCCAATGAACTTTGAGTTTATGATCAGATCTATGTTTTATCCATGAAAGTTATTTGTGACGCCCCCAATTTGACCGTACACTAATCATACACGCAAACGTGTACGATCAAGATCAGGGACTCACGGGAAGATATCACAACACAACTCTACAAATAAAATAAGTCATACAAGCATCATATTACAAGCTAGGGGCCTCGAGGGCTCGAATACAAGAGCTCGATCATAGACAAGTCAGCGGAAGCAACAATATCTGAGTACAGACATAAGTTAAACAAGTTTGCCTTAAGAAGGCTTGCACAAACTGGGATACAGATCGAAAGAGGCGCATGCCTCCTGCCTAGGATCCTCCTAAACTACTCCTGGTCGTCGTCAGCGGGCTGCACGTAGTAGTAGGCACCTCCCGAGTAGTAGTAGTCGTGATCGACTGTGGCGTCTGGCTCCTGGGCTCCAACGTCTGGTTGCAGCAATCGGGTATAGAAAGGGGGAAAAGAGGGAGCAAAGCAACCGTGAGTAATCATCCAAAGTACTCGCAAGCAAGGAGCTACACTACATTGTATGCATTGGTATCAATTGGAATAAGGGTATCATATGTGGACTGAACTGCAGAATGCCGGAATAAGAGGGGGATAGCTAGTCCTTTCGAAGACTACGCTTCTGGTAACCTCCATCTTGCAGCAGGAGAAGAGAGTAGATGGTAAGTTCACCAAGTAGCATTGTGTAGCATAGTCCTAACCGATGATCCTCCCCTCGTCGCCCTGTGAGAGAGCGATCACCGGTTGTATCTGGCACTTGGAAGGGTGTGTTTTATTAAGTATCCGGTTCTAGTTGTCATAAGGTCAAGGTACAACTCCAAGTCGTCCTGTTACCGAAGATCACGACTATTCGAATAGATTAACTTCCCTGCAGGGGTGCACCACATAACCCAACACGCTCGATCCCATTTGGCTGGACACACTTTCCTGGGTCATGCCCGGCCTCGGAAGATCAACACGTCGCAGCCCTACCTAGGCACAACAAAGAGGTCAACACGCCGGTCTAAATCCTATGGCGCAGGGGTCTGGGCCCATCGCCCTTTGCACACCTGCATGTTGCGAACGCGGCCGGAAGCACACCTAGCCTAGCAGGCGTTCCAGTCCAATTCGGCGCGCGCTGCTCAGTCGCTGATGTCACGAAGGCTTTGGCTGATACCACGACGTCGAGTGCCCATAACTGTCCCCGCGTAGATGGTTAGTGCGTATAGGCCAGTGGCCAGACTCAGATCAAATACCAAGATCTCGTTAAACGTGTTAAGTATCCACGAACGCCGACCGGGGCCAGGCCCACCTCTCTCCTAGGTGGTCTCAACCTGCCCTGTCGCTCCGCCACAAAGTAACAGTCGGGGGCCGTCGGGAACCCAGGCCCACCTCTACCGGGATGGAGCCACCTGCCCCTCCAGCCCCCAACTCCGAACAGTACCACAGGTATTGTAACAATGTAAAGTATATAGTATATGCCCGTGATCACCTCCCGAAGTGATCACGGCCCAGTAGTATAGCATGGCAGATGGACAAGAGTGTAGGGACACTGATGGAACACTAGCATCCTATACTAAGCATTAGGATTGCAGGTAAAGGTAACAACAGTAGTGGCAAGGACAGGCTATGCATCAGAATAGGATTAACGGAAAGCAGTAACATGATACACTACTCTAATGCAAGCAGTATAGAGAAGAGTAGGCGATATCTGGTGATCAAGGGGGGGGGGGCTTGCCTAGTTGCTCTGGCAAGAGAGAGGGGTCATCAACACCGTAGCCGTACTGGGTAGCAGCGGCGTCGATCTCGGTGTCTAGCGAGAGAAGAGGGGGAAGAAACAATAAATATTAAGCAAACAGATGTATAGCGATGCATGGCATGACAAGTGGCGGTGCTAGGGGTGCCCTAACGTGGTATGAGGTGGTACCAGTGAAGGGAAAACATCCGGAAAAATATCCCCGGTGTTTCACATTTTCGGACAGATGAACCAGAGGGGAAAAGTTGCGTGTTCACTATGCTAGGGATGCGTGGCGGACGAACGGGCTACGTATCCAGAATCGTCTCTTCGTTCTAAGCAACTCTCATGTACAAAGTTTTTTCATCTGAGCTACAATTTTTTATATGATTTTCTAAAGTTTTAAAGCATTTTTAGAATTACCAGAATTAGTTTAATTTAGAAAATGTCATTATGATGTCAGCAGTCAATTGACTTAGTCAAACTGACTGGAGGGTTCCACTGTCATTGGTTGTTTGTTAACAAAGTAATTAAACAAGGTTAATTAGTTTAGTTAAATAATTAGGTTAATTAAATACAATTAATTAAGTTAATTAATCTTTTAATTAATTAATTAATTAATTAATTATTTTTATTTTTATTTTATATATATATTAATTTCTTTTTTAACGTTTAATAGGGGTGGGTCCCACATGTCAATGGCCCACGGGCTTGCGGGCACTGCCTTAGTGGTTACGGGCGCGCGCGCGGTCCGGCTGCGGAGCTGGGACGCCAGGCGAGCTCCGGCGGCCAGAGACTCAGGCAACATGGGGGAGGATCAGCCGGGGAGCCTTGCAGCAGCGCAGCGGGGGGCTTGAGGAGCACAACCGCCGCAGCGACAATGGTCGCGAGCTCCGGCGCGGGAGCGGAGGGCCACTGTGGAGGGCGCGTTGTGGGTGACAGAGGGAGGCGGGTGCGGCCGCGGCGGGGGGCGCACGCAGGCACGCACAACAGGCGGCAGGTTTCGGCGTGGTGCGGCAGCGGGCGCAACCCGTCGAGCGGAGTCGCAGGGGTGCGGGGTGGTCCTGGTGCGCGACGAGCACGGTCATGGACGAGCGAAACAAAGAGAGGTTGGGGAGGCGGCGGCTCACAGGGTGCCGGTCGAGGAGGGCAGTGGGCTCGGGGTGGATGGCGAGGCGAGGGTATGGAGGAGCACGGCGTTGGGGCGACGCTCAGCGACGGCGCTCGGGTCGGGGGCGACGGGATCGGGGCAGCGAGCGCTGGGGCGCGTCGGGGAGGCGGCGGGGCGGCGCCAACGAGGATCAGGTCGGCGACGGCGACGGGGAGCACCGGCGGAGTCAGGCGACGGTGCTGATTCCCCCCGATCCAGATCGGGGGAGGCAGAGGAGGGGCGAGGGGGTTGTGGGGGGGGAGTGGGAGTTCGTGGGTTAGGGTTCCAGGGGTGGGGGATAAGGAGGCGGCGGCTGGGCCGACCTGGTTGGCCCCAAGGCCATCTAGGCCGTGGCCCAGCGAGGGAGGGGGGGTGTTCTCCTTTTATCTTTTTATTTATTTCATTTCTTTTTTCTTTCCTATTTTATTTTAGTTTCCTTTTAATTTTGTTTTATCAAAATACCAAAATGGCACCTATTTTAACGTTACCAAATATGCCACTACCACACTAACTTGCTACCCAATTCTAAAATAGTTTCGTAATTTTTTAATATTTAAAAGTATTTCAATAATAGTTTTCGCTACTGTTTTATTCATCTTATAGTATTGAAATATTTTATAAAGGTGTGGTTTATCCCCCATAATTACCTGTGCAATATTTGGTTCACTCCGAACATTTAAGTTTTAATATTTGAAAACTTTATTGTTTGCTAGATTTTGAATTTGAATTTGAATCGGTTTCGAACTAACTCGAGTTTATCAACAGTAACCGAGGTGACGTGGCACCACTAGCAGAGTTTTACTATAGCTTGATTATCCGGGCGTCACAATTCTCCTCCACTACAAGAAATCTCGTCCCGAGATTTAAGAGGGGGGTAAGGGAAAGATGTGGCTACGAAATTCTATCGAGTCTTCTCGGTCTTTGTCGTGGTTTTGTCATGGCAGATGTCCTAGAGAAAGGACTTAGTCGTGGAGCCATCGCTACAGGTTAGCTTGAAGGGGTTAAAGCGGACACAGGGACGCAAGAGAGTTTATACTAGTTCGGCCACTTCGATGAAGGTAAAAGCCTACGTCTAGTTGTGATGGAATTGATGGGGTTTCGATGACCAGGGAGCAAACAAGCTTCGCCTATGTCTCGAGTTGTTGTCTGTTGTCCTTGAACCGCCGCCGGGTCGTCCCCTTATATACACGGGTGACGCCCGTCGGTTCACAGAGTCCCAATACCGGCTCATAGATGTGTCCGGTTTGGTCTCTACTTATTCCTAACTTACAATACAAGTTAAATACCAACGCCGGTTTACGCCTACAGGCCTTGAAACGACTATGGGCCTTGAGCCCTCATCTGCCTTTTTGGGCTTTAACATACTTAACTACTGACGAAGTTAACCCGGCCCAGATAGGCCGGTTTACGCCCCGTAGTGATATCCCCAACATTAGGCCCCAGATTGATTTGAACATGTTCATGTCAATCCTTTAGAAAAAATCTTCATCTTCAATATCTTCTTGTAGTTTGTTGAACTGCCGTGATGTCATCTTCTCTGGTCGTTGTAAACCGGCGTGACGTCACCTATTATAAAGGACCTTAATAGGTCTGCGACAATTAAGGTGACATCTTCGTTTCCAAACCCACGGTCCCTTGATTTTCGCGCCTGACTCCTGTCCCTTGCCTTATAAATAGGACCGAAGGGTCATTTCTTTTTTCCCTCCGTGCCCTTGTGCTTCGTCTTCCTCGCGTCGCCCAGCTTCGGAGCTCCGCCGCCACCGTCAACCTCTGCATCAACCTTGGCCGCTGCATCAACCTGGGCGCACCAGAGCACCGCCACAACCTTCCGCGTCTTTCTCATCTCTAGTAAGTCTTCTGTTCTTTTCAACACAGATCTGCTCTGGGGTTTCATGTTCTTCTAGTGTTCATCGCCTGTTTCGTGTTCATACGATAACTCCTATATGCATCTGTGAATCCTTACTCTGTGTAGCGGTAGCTTTTAGCATCCGCCTTCAGTTTCATGCCTCAAGACCATAGATCTATATGTATCTCTGCCCATTGATTCAGTACTGTTCTTTTATGAACCTTGAATATTTTCCTTAATTTCTGAACTTGCTTCAGATCCGTCGCTGTAGAGAAGTCTTATGAAATCTGTTTCTGTGAACTTACTCATCTGCTTCAATGTTTAGACCAGGCGGTTTAACTTTGTAGAAAAAATTGCCAAACCGGTATATACCATTAGTCCCCTTGTTGAACCGCCAGATGTTGTTGCTTCATAAAACTCCGGTTTAGATAGATCTGTCTCCGGTTTAACATTGCACATACCAATGTACCCTAATCAATGCATTTTTGAACCGGGATCATCTACCTTGTAGATTTCATCAAGGCCAAGCAAGTATATGAGTGCAATTGGGTTCCTTCTCGCGTCACAGAGGCTCAACTGGATGATTTAGTCCTGATCGGCGCCTTAGGCAACAAAGATACCATCCATTGGAGGGCTCATGGCAAAGAATGCCCTCCCACACCTCAAGAAGGAGAGGTCGTCGTTTTCGTAGATCACTTAGCCCGGGGCTTTAAGCCGCCCGGTTCTAAATTTTACCGGGACGTTTTAGCCGATTTTCAACTCCACCCACAAGACACTGGTCCCAACTCTGTTACAAACATGTGTCACTTCCAAGTGCTCTGTGAGGCGTTCTTTCAAGAGGAGCCCACAGTGGAGTTGTTCAGAGACTGTTTCCATCTAAACCGCCGTACTGAGTTTTCTGATGGTTCCAATACGGAATTGGGCGGTGTGGCGATTCAGAAAAGGAAAGAGGTCACATACCCTCATGCCAAGCTGCATAGCCACCCCAAAGAGTGGAATCAAACATGGTTCTATTGCAAAGACACCTCCCCTGCTGGTGAAAATCCTTTGCCTGGCTTTCGTCCGGAGCGGCTTAGCAATACACACCCCTTTCCGCAAAGGTTGACTGCCAAAGAGAGAAGCAAATACGCTCCTCAATTGTCCAAGCTCAGAGCCTTTATGGCCAACAGTTTAACAGGGGTTGATCTCGCTCGCTGTTGGATATCATGGATCATACTACCCCTTAGTCAGCGCTCCAGTTTGATGTGCGAGTATACTGGCAGTGTTGATGACCCACTGCGACATGCCAACATCCAGCTCACCGATGAAGAAATCACAGAGGCTGTGAATAAGATGCTGAATGAACCGGAACACATCTGTGCTAAAACCGGCCTGCTTCCCTTCTGTGCCACCAACAAACCGCCAGTTGTAAGAGTTTGATTTTTCTTTTTGCTGAGTCTGTTATTGATATATCTGGTCATTGTTTAATATCAGTGTCTGTGTAACCAGGGCAATGATCCATTTTGGAGCAAGAAACTGCCGCAGGAGAAACCATAAAAACCAGACAAACCGAAAAGAGCAACCCGGCAAAAGACTAAAGCTGTGAAGAAGACTGCCCACAGGAAAAGAACCACTGCATACTCTAATCCGGCCCCTGATGATGATGTGGATAATACGGTCCTTGAGGTAGGGCTTGACTCACTTGGCTTATTTTTCATGCGTCTTATTGATGATGATATTTGTCAGGATGATGCCGAAGCCAGCCATGTTGATGTTGCAGAGGTAATTATTCTCTCTTCCGATTCAGAACCTTTGCCTTCACTAAAAATCCTCCAGGAAAACCGGAAAGTTAAATTTTCTCATCCTCTTGCTTATTTGGATCCCAAATTTCTTATGAAGACCCAACAGCACGAAGCTCGTTGCACAACCCGGCATAGCGGCCAGGTAGTTACCTCCGCCGATTTACCGAACAGTCCGGTTCGGAAACACCGTTCAGAGGTCTCTAATTTGCTTGTCAGTGCTTGTCCTAAAGAGGGCTGCTTTCGTCAACCTCTTAATCCATCTGACTCCGATTACCAGGTTACTTCCCACTCATCCTCTGGCGAGTCATCGGCTAATCAGCTACCACCGCTCAAAACGGTGCTTGGGTAAGCTATACTTATCATAATATTTGCAGTACATCACCTTGGAACATATGCTGTATTTGATTTTGTTATTCCTTTCAGGGCCAAGCCTAGGCCAAGCAAGAAGGCTCGCCTGGACAAAGCGGCCGAAGAGGATGCCGTCCTTGAACCGGGCAAAACACCAGATCTTGAAGCGGCTATTCCTAAGGATATACCCAATGATCCACCGCAGCAAGACGACGATCTTATTGCTGAAGAGAGACCTATTGATACCTCAAGTCCTGTCAATCAGCCCACAAGCTCCATCCGGATTGAGAAATCCACCGGTCCGACAAAGCCTACTGACAAGCCAACAGCCCTAGTGCAAACCGGCGATGCCAAGGATGATGAGGTTGTCATTACTGGCATTGTCCATACAGAGCCGAGCAATCCTGTCGCTTTGTCCAAACATACTGCCAAGGAAGAATTTGCTGCCTTCGGCAAAGGCAAGTGGAATGTTGATCTGGCGACTTACGCTGCTCTGAACGCCCAAGATATCCATTCCGGCTACCTGAACTAGCTGTATACCAGTCATGACTATGAAGCCGGTCTGGTTAACATGATGAAAGATAAATATGAGGTAACTTCCATATGCTCTTTCCTGCTTGTATATTTCAATTCTTGTCGATGCTCCTAGCCCCCGAGGGCCGGTTTGTAATCTTCTTTCAAACTGGGACTTACTAATATAAATCTTAATGCTTTGAAATTCGCTGATGTAGTCCCCAAGGCCGGCTCAACTTAGCGTAGTTAAACCGGGACTTTAAGTAATTGAGATCGCCGCATCAGAATATATACGAGCAAATAGCCATTAGCCCCCAAGTGCCAAGTTGAATACTTGTATTGATCTTGGGACTTTGTAAGCAATTGAAAGATGAAGATCGAATATGCATTAGCCCCCAAGTGCCAAGTGCATAACTTGTTATGTGGTTGGTACTTCAATCCTTGTACCGTTTTGCTGAATCATATAACTGTCTGCATGCAGGCTGAGCTGAAGACGAAAGAAAGCCAAGTCGCCGATCTCCAAGAAAATCTGAAATCCCAACAAGCTGAAACCTCCAAAGCAAAAGAGGAATTAACCAGCGCTTTAAGCGCCATGGAACAGCTTAAGGAGAGCTTCAAGAAGAAGCGGGCGGATTGGGCCACTGAAAAATCCGCTTTAATCAAACGAGCAGAAGATGCCGAGGCTGCACTAAAACCGGTGGCGCATGAACTGACTAGCATAAAGCGGCACGTGCATGCCATGACCACTGCTATCTTTGGTAAGCCGGTTTGACTTCTGAATTGATTCTGCCGTCTTACAGAGCTGCCAGTTTGTTAACCCTTTATGATATTTCAGGGACACGCATTGGTCACTTGGGTTCAGATGTGCGGAAGAAATTGAAAGCCGCCTATACGTTGATCGAACAACTGTACACTGGTGCACAGCGTATCATCTATACTGCATCCCACAACAAACCGGCGCCCACTTTGATTCAGGACACTCTGACGAAACTGTCGGTGCTTCCTGCCCGGGTTGAAGAGCTGAAGAAATCTGCTGCTCGAACCGGCGCGATCAATGCTGTCGTATTTCGGGTTCCGGCAGACCCTTGAGGTTCGAACACTAGGGTGCGCGCAGAGATTTCGCCTCCTACCTGCCTGCACTCCTCCGCCTTGCTAGGATCCAAGCTATGGAAAGAACAACACAAGAGGCACGGGGTTTATACTGGTTCGGGCCACCGTTGTGGTGTAATACCCTACTCCAATGTGTGGTGTGGTGGATTGCCTCTTGGGCTGAAGGTGAAGAACAATACAAGGAAGAACAGCCTCGCGAGGGTCTGTTCTTGGCTGGAGCGATGAACTGCTGGGAGGAGCTCAGTCACCTTTCTCTCTCTCTCTCTCTGTCTCTCTGCTTTGTCTCTCCTTCCAAAACCTCGGCCCCCTCTCTTTCTCTGTGTGACTGTCCCTATTTATAGAGGCCCTGGTCCTCTTCCCAAATATCGAGCGGGAAGGGAGCCAACAATGGCGGGCTAATTTGAAGGGGGACAGCTAGTATAAACTATCCTGACAAAAGTAGTCTTCGCCTGCGCAAAGCTCTGGTGATGACGCCGTCTTGGGCTCCACTGTGACCTTCGTCTCGTAGTCCTCCTGGTCTTGGTCTCGTTGCACCGAAATGGAAACCTTTGCCTGATGCCTCGGTACTCCGCGGCTGCGCTTGCCCCCTTTGCACCAAAGAGGAAGGGAGGACACTGCGCGGGCTGGCACCCGCCTGGCGCCCCCGGTCGTCATGGCTTGCGTCATGGACACCTCGTGAGGTACCCCGCCTTGATCTCTCCGCCTCCTCGTGAGCCATCCTGACGAGGCCGCGCCTGAGGAAGCTCCGTGTCGTCCGCCCCGCGAGGCTTGGCCCCTCGCGAGGGTCTTGGGTTTGTGTTGGTGAAGATGGGCCGCGCTGGGCCCCCCTTTGAGCCACGCCGCAGGCCGTAGGCAGGCAAGTCTGGGGACCCCTGTTCCCAGAACGCCGACAAATGCCTTAATCCGGGCAAAAGCTTGGGTGCCAGATTTTGATCCTATTGAAGCGGCTCAGGGTTATCCTAGCTTGAAGGAAGACGGGTCAGACTTTAGTGAAGCGGATCTACGAGCAATAAACCGGGAGGTGCGTCCGCTAGCTTGTCAATTGGCTGAAGAAGCAGACTTGTCTCATTATCAAGCCCAATATGACAAGCAAAACAAGCGAGTAGCTGCACCAACTCATGAAGCGGAAAATCTTATCCCTCCAATCCGTAAGCATACATACGCTCCCGATATTGAACCGTTGTTGCTGATCCATGATGAAGCTGTCTTTCGAGCATTAATGGGAATTGACTGGACAACTGTTGATTTCCAGCCGCTGGGTAGAGAAACTGAAGTTGAAGTGGCGCCGGATGACCCACAACCATCAGGCCAGGCTGGTGACCAAGCTTGAACCGGAAGCTGGTTTAAAACTGCTTCTCCCTTGCGAAAAACAATGATCTTATTGTGGGCACCTTGTTGCCTTGTAATAGGCTAGCTAATACTCTTGATGTTGATACGCCTTCGTGCATAATTACTGCAACTTGCTCTTCCTTTGGGTGATGAACTTTCCAAAGTACTTTCTGCAATAAAAAATCTTAAAGTGCCACCGCGGTTGTACCGTCAGGCGGAATATGATGTCTGCATATATGAAATCAAAACATCCGAAATTTAAGTATATGACCAAAATTTTGAGATACATAATACCTGCCATCGTTGGGCGTGAAGTTGGCTTGGCCAATCTTGAAGCGGAGGTTTATAAACCCACACTGTTGGAGGAGATAGCAGCTCTTGTATATATATGATGCCGGTTTACCGTGTAAACCGTGTCGGGTTATAATAAACACCGTGTTACTCCGTAATAGGAAAAAAATCAAACCGAGCAAATAGTC
Source organism: Triticum dicoccoides (assembly GCF_002162155.2). NCBI lineage: Eukaryota > Viridiplantae > Streptophyta > Magnoliopsida > Poales > Poaceae > Triticum > Triticum dicoccoides. The sequence goes on along the minus strand of NC_041382.1, from coordinate 470,964,966 downwards.
TCCAGATTAAAAATGGACCGTGTTCCGTCAATAGACAGTGTGAACCGGTTTAAAATTTTGTCGGTTTAAAAAATGCAATAAAAAGAAAGAAATATCTTTCAAAGAAAAGTGTAAAGTAAAGGCAATGACAAAACCGTTTGCAAAAAGAGGCTTATTTGAGTTGATCAGATGGCGTTACCATGGTCGAACACGACCAAGCTCCCGATAGGTGTAGCTATGGTTCAAGTCAGCCAGGTTCCCAAATGAAACCGTGGCATTTATGCCAATCAAGTGGCATGGCAATGGTTTGGGTTCGACCAAGCCCCCAAGTGATTCTGTGGCCTTAGGCCGATCAAGAGGCATGATTGGTTCAGACGTGACCAAGTCCCCAAGTGATCTGGTGGCTCTCGCCTATCAAGAGGTATTGCATTGGTTCGGACACGACCAAGCCCCCAAGTGATATAACATGATGCTTTTGAAAAGCTAACTCAAGGGGTAAATCGGAGGCCGCTTTAGAACAACTCCGTGTAACCACACATGATGTAAAAGAACAGATACACCGCTTTAGCTGAGGTTCCGGTTTATTATATTTAATCATAATATATACATCATCGTAATATGTACATAAGTAGAGCCAACGACTCAGGTATAGTAAGGCCGAAGATGAGCTATGTTCCACGGCATGTTGGTCTCCTCCTCTGATGTACGTGAGTCTTTATGCTCTCGAATATCGATCAGATAGTATGACCCGTTGTGCAAATTCTTGCTAACCACGAAAGGCCCCTCTCAAGGTGGGGATTGCTTATGCATATCAGTCTGATCTTGGATGAGCTGAAGCACCAAATCTCCTTACTGAAAGGTTCTGGTTCTGACTCGGCGACTGTGATAACGACGAAGATCCTATTGGTAAATCGCTGATCGGGCGGCTGTTATGTCACGCTCTTCATCCAACCGGTCCAAAGCATCTTGCCGTGCTGTCTCGTTGTCCGCTTCAACATAAGCCGTCACACGAGGTGAATCATGACGGATATCACTGGGGAGAACCGCCTCCGCTCCGTAAACCATGAAGAACGGTGTGTATCATGTTGATCTATTGGGTGTGGTATTAATGCTCCATTACACAGATGGTAATTCTTCTACCCAACAACCCGGCATTCTCTGCAAAGGAACCATGAGCCGGGGCTTGATGCCTCTCAAGATCTCTTGATTAGCCCTTTCTGCTTGACCATTGGACTGTGGGTGTGCCACTGATGAAACGTCAAGACGGATATGCTCCCGTTCGCAGAACTCCTTCATGGCACCCTTGGACAAATTGGTACCATTACCTGTGATTATACTGTGTGGAAAGCCAAACCGGGAAATCACTTTTTTGATGAACTGAACCGCCGTGGCTACGTCACACTTGCTAACATGTTCTGCCTCCACCCACTTTGTAAACTTGTCAACCGCCACCAAGAGGTGAGTCTTCTTATCTTTGGACCTTTTGAAAGGCCCAACCATATCCAGCCCCCAAGTCGCAAACGGCCAAGTAATTGGAATCATTCTCAATTCTTGAGCCGGCACATGAGGACGTCTTGAAAACTTTTGGCAACCGTCACATCGTCTGACCAGATCCTCCGCATCAGCATGGGCAGTTAACCAATAGAAGCCATGGCGAAATGCTTTAGCTACCAAAGATTTTGAACCGGCGTGGTGACCACAATCTCCTTCGTGGATCTCACACAAAATTTCACAGCCTTCTTCAGGAGACACACAATGTTGAAACGCCCCTGATACACTGCAATGATGCAACTCGCCATTGACAATAGTCATGGACTTGGACCGCCGGATTATCTGTCGGGCCAGAATCTCATCCTCTGGTAACTCGCCCCGGTTTATGTACGCCAGGTAAGGAAGCGTCCAATCCGGAATGACATGAAGAGCTGCCACCAATTGAGCCTCCGGATCAGGAATAGCCAAATCCGCTTCACCAGGGAGCTTGACCGACGGGTTGTGCAGCACATCCAGAAAAACGTTGGGCGGGACCGGTTTGCGCTGAGAGCCTAGCCGGCTTAAGGCATCCGCTGCTTCATTCTTCCGTCGGTCCACGTGGTCCACCTCATAGCCTTTAAAGTGACCTGCAACAATATTCACCTCACGGCGATATGCTGCCATGAGTGAGTCCTTGGAGTCCCAAGTGCCAGACACTTGTTCAGCCACGAGGTCCGAGTCACCGAAGCACTTAACTCGACTTAGATTCATCTCCTTAGCCATCCGGAGACCATGGAGCAAGGCTTCATACTCAGCTGCATTGTTAGTACAAGGGAACATTAAGCGGAGAACGTAACAAAACTTATCACCTCGTGGGGAAGTTAATACGACTCCAGCCCCCGAGCCTTCCAATTGCCTAGATCCGTCAAAATGGATGGTCCAATATGTGTGATCCGGCTTTTCTTCAGGTGCTTGCAGTTCCGTCCAATCATTGATGAAATCAACAAGTGCTTGAGACTTAACCGCCGTCCGAGGCACATACTTCAATCCGTGCGGCCCAAGCTCTATAGCCCACTTGGCAATCCGGCCAGTCGCTTCCCGGTTCTGGATGATATCCCCCAAAGGAGCAGAACTGAGCACCGTAATTGGGTGCCCTTGGAAGTATTGCTTAAGCTTCCGGCTTGCCATAAAAACTCTGTACACTAGCTTCTACCAATGCGGATACCTTTGCTTGGACTCAATGAGTACCTCACTGATATAATAGACCGGACGTTGTACCGGATGCTCCTTACCTGCCTCCTTTCGCTCCACCACAATAGCCACGCTGACCGCACGAGCATTAGCAGCAACATATAGCAGTAACGGCTCCTTGTCAATAGGAGCGGCGAGCACAGGCGGATTGGCCAATTGCCGCTTTAAGTCCTCAAATGCTTCATCAGCAGCGGAACTCCAGACGAACTGATCCGTCTTCTTCAACATCTGATACAAAGGGATTGCCTTCTCCCCAAGGCGGCTGATAAACCGTCTTAACGCGGCAATCCGGCCTGCCAGGCGTTGAACTTCATTGATACACTTCGGTTTAGCCAGGGAAGTGATGGCTGTGATCTTCTCCGGATTAGCCTCAATTCCCCTGTTGGACACCAGAAAACCCAATAACTTGCCTGCCGGTACACCAAAGACACACTTGGCCGAATTAAGCATCATCTTGTACGTCCTCAGGTTATCAAAGGTTTCCTTCAAATCGTCAACCACAATATCATCCACGTAAGCATGTACATTACGGCCAATCTGCTTGTGAAGACAATTTTGTACACACCATTGATAAGTTGCTTGGGCACTCTTGAGCCCAAAGGGCATAGACACATAACAGAAGGATCCAAAGGGAGTTATGAATGCTGTCTTCTCCTAGTCCTTAACTGCCATTTTGATCTGATGATAGCCAGAATATGCATCCAAAAAACTTAAACGCTCACAACCCGCCATAGCATCAATAATTTGATCAATACGAGGGAGGGCAAAAGGATCTGCTGGACAAGCCTTATTAAGATCTGTGTAATCCACACACATGCGCCAGGTGCCGTTTTTCTTAAGGACCAGCACCGGATTGGCAAGCCACTCAGGGTGAAAAACTTCAACAATAAAGCCAGCTACTAAGAGCCTGGCTACCTCTTCTCCAATCGCCTTGCGTCTTTCTTCATTAAATCGGTGGAGGAACTGTTTCACTGGTTTGTATTTAGGATCCACATTAAGGGTGTGCTCAGCGAGTTGCCTCGGTACACCTGGCATGTCAGAGGGCTTCCATGCAAAAATGTCCTGATTCTCACGGATGAACTCGATGAGCGCGCTTTCCTATTTCGGATCCAAGTTGGCAGTGATGCCGAACTGCTTGGACGAATCGCCAGGTACGAAGTCAACAAGCTTAGTTTCTGCTGCCGATTTGAACTTCAGGGCCGGATCATGCTCCGTAGTTGGCTTCTTTAATGGAGTCATGTCCGCCGGATCAACATTGTCCTTATAATACTTCAGCTCCTCGGTGGCACAAACCGACTCTGCGTAGGCCGCATCTCCTTCCTCGCACTCCAAAGCAATTTTACGGCTTCCATGAACCGTTATTGTCCCCTTGTGACCCGGCATCTTGAGCTGCAAATACACATAACAGGGCCGTGCCATAAACTTGGCGTAGGCCGGTCGCTCAAACAGGGCGTGATATGGACTTTGGATTTTCACCACTTCAAACGTCAATGTTTCCGACCTGGAATCATGATCATCTCCAAAGGCCACTTCCAGAGCTATCTTACCAACAGGATATGCTGACTTGCCAGGTACCACACCGTGGAACACCGTATTAGACGGTTTGAGATATTTATCTGTTAGTCCCATACGACGGAAGGTCTCATAGTACAAGATATTAATGCTGCTCCCTCCATCCATGAGCACTTTGGTGAACTTGTAACCTCCCACCTGAGGCGCCACCACCAGAGCCAACTGACCCGAATTATCAACCTGGGGAGGGTGATCCTCTCTGCTCCATATGATTGGCTGTTCAGACCAGCATAGATAACGGGGCACGGCCGGTTCAACAGAGTTGACTGCCCGCCTATGAACCTTTCGGTCTCGCTTGTCCAAGCTAGTGGTAAAGACATGGTACTGCCCACTATTCAACTGCTTTGGGTTGCTCTGGTAACCTGACTGTTGCTGCTGCTGGTTGTAACCACCCTGGTTGTTCTGATTATTTTGACTGTTATGTCCGCCCGGATTACCGTTAAATCCTGAACCGGAATTTCCTCCACCGTAACCCAGCCTCGATCCTGAGCCACCGCCGGAGCCGTGATCATACCGGAAAGCATTAGAATTCTTGAACTCCTGCATAATGAAGCAATCCTTCCAAAGGCGGTTTGCTGGCACCTCCTTCATCCCATGTCTTGGATAGGGCTGGCTCAGTAGATAATTTAGATGGTCCGGGTTAGGGTTGGGTGCCCCACTGCCATTTTTCGGTTTACCCTTGCGTCGCTGGCCATTGTCCTGCGCGTTGGTATTAGCCACAAAGTCCATGTTACCATCCGCTTTACGCTTGCCTCCACCACCATTGCCTGCCCAGTGATGCTGCTAACCTTTGGAGTTGCTGTTCCTCTTTCCCTTCCCTTCCTTGTCATCATCAGATTCGGGATCCTTGGTACTATCAGAATCAGCATACTTTACCAAAGCAGCCATGAGGGTCCCCATGCCAGTGCAATGGCACTTCATCCGTCCCTACTTCAGCTTTAGGGGCCCAAACCGGCAGTTGCCTTCTAGGGTTAAGACCGCGGTGTCAGCGTTGATGCGGTCTGATGAATGCAACACTTGTGAGAGCCGGCGCACCCAATGACTCGTCGATTCTCCTTCCTCCTGGACACAGGCAGCTAAGTCTACTATCGACATGGGCTGCTTACATGTATCCTTGAAATTATTGATAAACCGGGTTCGTAATTGGGCCCATGAACTGATAGAATTGGCCGGTAAGCTTTTTAACCAAGTGCGGGCCATTCCTTCAAGCATCATGGTGAAGTATTTCACACATGCCGCATCATCCACATCCAGCATCTCCATGGCCATCTCATAGCTCTCCACCCATGTCTCTGGGGGTTGATCCGCCATGTAATTTGGTACCTTGCGTGGGCCCTTGAAATCCTTGGGCAGGCGCACATTGCGTAAAGCGGGGACAAGGCAAGGCACCCCCAAAGAGCTAAAAGTAACACCGGGTTCGACCGAAATAGTTGGAAGAACCGGCGTAAGCTGCCGAGCCTGATATTGTGCGGCTAACTCGGCCTCCCTGCGTGCTCGGGCCCGGTCCACCACTTCCTGAGCGTTATCAGCACCACCCACCGGGTTGTTGCCGTGGGGTGCTCCACGTCGTTCATTACTTGACACTGCCGGTTCCTCCATACGCCTGCTATAGCTCCGGCTTGGGTGAGGGGTCGAGTGGATCCGGTCGCGGCTATACGAGTATGCTTCATGTTGGTCCAAAGCTGTCCTAAGAAGCTCCTTGACCCGTCGCCTCTCTATCGCCTGCAGTGAGTCACCTTCAATTGGAATGGCCTCCAGCCGTGCAGCAGCGGCGACGAGATTGTCCATTGGGTTGGTGTAGTGACCTGGAGGTGTTGAAACAGCCTAAGGTATAACGGTGTTTTGACGAGGCGGATCCATCCAACGAGGCTGAACCGGTGCACCGGTCCCAGGAGCTTCCGCCCGGTTTCCCTCCAGCGAATTACTGGTTCCTGCTCCCGGGGTGTTGAAAAGGTCTCTGGCCTCGAAAACCGGAGGCAAACGGGATCGGTACTTCCTCCTCATGACTTCATGCGACGCGTTCTGGTCCAACATGATCCTGTAGGCTTGTGCGTCTAGAGCGGCCCGCTCTGTGGCCATCCTGGTATCCTTAGCTGCCAAGTCCGCCTTGGCCTGGGTGATCTGTTCCCTTACTTTTGCAATCTCCGCGTTGTGGACGTCCTGATGCGCTGGATTAGCTTCCGCCATAAGCACAGCCAATGCATCAAATAGCTCTGATAGAACTTGAGCCGGCGGGCGCACAGGGCCTCCTGCCCCGGCAGCCGTCGTCGGTGCTGAACCGGAGGTTGTTGCCGCAGCGGTCGAAGAATGAAGCGCTGCTTGTGTGCCGGCCATGAATATTCCAACTCGGTTGGGCAGATCAGAGGGGTCCGGAATACTGTCGCCGTCGGAACAGCCCCCAATCCGGCCATCTTGTAGCTGATATAGAGATTCGGTTTCTCCGGTTGATGACACATCGCCGGAGTAGATGACGGTCTCGCCGCCAGATCCCGATCCATCTTCATGACCTCCTCCATGGATGACTCCCACGAAGGCACGCTTCATGGCCGGTTTAACCCGGGCAGATCGCGCACGCTAAGCCGTTTCGACGAGGTCGGTGCAGATATCCGGCTCAGGGCCCGGTTCTCCGATCTTGCCGATGAAAACGTGTATGCCACCAAAGGGGACCCGGTACCCGTACTCAACTGAGCCGGCCTCGGGGCCCCAGCCTGCATCGTCGATGTAAAGCTTGCTGCGACGACTCTTAGTCATCCGGCCTACGGCGTAGCCCTCGAGTCTTTCAAAGCGGCCCTGCAAGAACTTGAAACCATCGTGCGATAGCCCCACGGTGGGCGCCAACTGTCGTGGTTTTGTCACGGCATATGTCCTAGAGAAAGGACTTAGTCGTGGAGCCATCGCGACGGGTTAGCTTGAAGGGGTTAAAGCGGACACAGGGACGCAAGAGAGTTTATACTAGTTCGGCCCCTTCGATGAAGGTAAAAGCCTATGTCTAGTTGTGATGGAATTGATGGGGTTTCAATGACCAGGGAGCAAACAAGCTTCGCCTATGTCTCAAGTTGTTGTCTGTTGTCCTTGAACCACCGTCGGGTTGTCCCCTTATATACACGGGTGACGCCCGTCGGTTCACATAGTCCCAATACCGGCTCATAGATGTGTCCGGTTTGGTCTCTACTTATTCCTAACTTACAATACAAGTTAAATACCAACGCCGGTTTACGGCTACAGGCCTTGAACCGACTATGGGCCTTGAGCCCTCATCTGCCTTCTTAGGCTTTAACATACTTAACTACTGACGAAGTTAACCCGACCCAGATAGGCCGGTTTACGCCCAGTAGTGATATCCCCAACAGTCTTGGTTGCTCTTCTTGGAGAGGTCGATCCATTACATTGATGCCTTCATTCCTCTGCTTCAGGTCATCATGAGGAAGTCATCATCCTTTTCTTCAGGAACTCCAACGTACTTACAAATAGGTTAGGGGCAGCTCGGCTACGACAGCATGCTTACGAGGGAAACAATCTGGGGCTAACCATGAATGAGCATAAGATTATCTCTCGAGTTGAACATATAAAATACATCGAGAGTATGATACGAAGGTACAATGAGAGGGTCCAAGTGGATAGATAGCTGCTCAAGGTATGAACCAGAGTGAGAAAGGGGTTCAGAGCGGCGAGAGTAAGCATTGCGTCTGATACCAGAATAGAGCAGTAGGAAGGTGGCTCACGAATTACCTACGAAGCCAAGCATAAGGGATAACTTTGAAGCATGGATGTACAGGAGAGTCAGGTTTCGATCCTGTGGAACTGTGGGTTATGGGCCCACCATGTGTGTTGAAAGTAGGAAGGGCAGTGACATCTTGCACGATCATGTAAGCAAGGCATGTTAGAGGATAGCATGTTAGCTATGTCGGCAACAACCTCGGTACCAAGGGCGAGGGACGAAGAGAACCATTTTCCTGCTCGTTGAACGAGGCAGACCATTAGGCAAAGTTCTCGTCCATCGGTGGATACCGGAATGTCATCAACAATAGTAACAGGTTCTTACTGACAGAGTTGTACACTAAGGTGCTTACAAAAGCAGTGACTTATTACTTCTTAGATCATATAAACCTCAAGAAGGTTAATCAAAACAATGGAAAGGAAAATGTGATTATTAGATTAACAGAACAATGGAAAGTAAAATGTGTTTAAACACACATTTCAGGGGTATACCCTTCCAAAGACAAGCAGAGCATGATATCCATGACAGGATAGAAAGTAGAAAACCCTTTAGGTAAGGGAGAGTAATTTCATGACATTACCCATACAGCGGTGTTTGGATAATTGAGCAGGAAACATTTAACATTGGGCTTCAAATGTTCTTATCGATGATAAGAGTACCACAGACATGCTTCGAGATAGCATTGACATGGTCTTTAAGCAAAGGTCAGACTCTGGAGACACGAAGGGATTCATCAGGAACAACTTATAGTATAAGTCTTGCAATTTCCTCACGAAAGAATGGGTGACATTGCTAGAGAGGATACTATAACAATAGGTCCTCTGATCAAGTGTGCTAGGCATGACATCATCTTACCGGGTCATATGAGGATCAAGGTTATAACTCTTGAAATATGTTCCAACCATCATATCTGACCGAAATTCAGATCTGATTGGTGTCAACATAACTCAGACACGCGATGCCTGAGAAGAAAGGTGCAACACAAATTGTCGAGGTGACATTGTAAGATTCTCTGGAATTGAACTATGGAAGCGAGTTCCGAAACAAGAGTTCATTAGTAAACCAACGAGAGGATGAGGAGGTGGCTGATGGAATCAGCGACAATTCATCGAGATTAACAAAAGATGGATTTCCACAACTATGTGAACAAGGAGATAACATTTGTCAGATCGAACAGTACAATATAATGATGTATGTTCGAGGAAAACATACACAATTAAACATGGGTTGAAAGGTGCACCCGAAATATGGGCTGGGTTGCACGACCAACATCAGAATGGCGATTTAGCAACCAGTACACCAAATTGGAATTATTGTCCATTAAATTTGAAGCAATAGGGTTGCTAGAGATATTAAATTCTCACAATAGAGTTCACTCAACACGGGGGCCAGGAAAAGAATGGTGATGGCAAGAAGCATCACAATACCAAGAACTCCATTAAGAGGTGGAGCAATCCTCACAACATCCTTGATATTAAAAGATGGTAATACTCCAAGGTAAAGAAGAACAAATGCTGGATAGCAGGGATCTCAAGGTATAACACAAAACACGAACAAGTTTGTGTTGAACGGAAGGCAATAAAGTGGTCAAAGATAACACAAATCATCGGGGGCAAGGATGGTATTTCTCATCATGAACTCAATTGATATCCTGGAAGAGTTCATAAGGTTGATGATGATCACGACACATTTGTCGATAGATTTCATGAAGATGTAATCAATCAGTGACAATGTCAAGTCAAAGGAATGATGAAGCGGAAGGTTATTGGAACCATGGGTAGGACACAAACTTGAAATCAACCTTGTTGTTCAAGGCGAACTGATACGACAAGGAAGATCGGCATAAGGTTATCTCATCATCGAAAATTGTGCTTCGGGAAGAAGGACCAGGTAGCACAGTTAAAATTTAGCACAAAATGATATCGTCGATCAGACAAGGAATGACGTGATGGAGTATTAAACTTCTCAACCACAAAGTACTAGGAGTACTGAATCACAGGGGTGATTCGATTCACTAACCAGTGTTCTCGATTGACGACAACCCAGAACCCATGGAGTGACTATGACGGGGAAAGGCGCTACTTCATCAAGAATGCATAAGATATGGTGCAATCAATTGATATCCTCGAGATACCAGGGGGGTATACTCGAAGGTAGATCAACATAAAGGTTTGACTAGGGCATTGATCCGCAGAAGACAAATGCTTAAACTTGCACGCGAAATGGTATTTAAAGGAGAACATGGTCGGAACCACGATTGCAAAAGGCCAGATCCCGGATATAAGATAAACTTATACCAAAGGAATAATTTAATTTAAGAGAAGCTTTAATGATAAGATCTACATCGTGTCCATGGGCATGAACACAAAGTTCAAGGTCGACTCCCACTTCTCCAGTGCATAACCTTTCATTCACTTCTCACTTTTGAAGAAGTTGTAGTGTTGAAATTTTATCTGGCAAAATACCAGAAGTGTATGACTCGTGAAAACTTTCGAGTTCACACAGTTTAGAGAAAGCATATGTTCAACCCATAGGGGCTTCTTAGAAACATATACCACAAAGTTCATGGGTAAATAATACAAGCTCGAAAGTAGAGCATGGTTAACAAAGCAGAGGATACAATTTACCAAAGGCATTATATACCCATGGAAAGGCTCTCAAGGTTATTGAATATGAAGGACACTGTCGGATAATAATCGAACAAGAGGTCTGGTGGTCTACAACGGAGCTGATGTGAGTTTCGGTACTATATCAAACGAAGAATGAATGCAAGTACATCAGATTATATAAACAACTGACTAACTCAAAGCTCAAATGCAAAGGAATTATGAATTCCAAGACAATGGATCAGAAGCAATGCTCTGATCAGGTATGGATAAGTTGAATATCCTTAGGGGTACAATCGACGACAATTTGATTGGTCGAGATCCAGCTCATGTTTAAAATGACGTCTGAGCCAAAAGGATGAATTCTAGGATTCGACTGAGGAATGGGAGCATCCTCAATATATTGAATCAACGGACTTAAGAACATAAAGACAAGGGATGTCAATAAGATTATGAGACTTATGGGATTAACCATAATGCAAGCAAGCAAGAATTTCAAGATCAATAGGCTGCTCAGGATTTTCAGAAGATCGAATGGTATTTCGTAGACTTTTATGAAACACATGAATCAACTGGGGGTGAGCGGATACTCGGTAAGTGTGAGGAATTATCCATAGGGGCATTCAGGCGGCAAAGAACTGCAGGGCAGTAGACACAAGGGATTCTCAGAATATTTGAAGTATTTCAGGGTATCTTGCAATAACAAGACCAAATTGGAGATGAAGTTATGACTGACAAGTGTATGTAGCTTCCCATAGGGATTTACCGGTGGTATGGGATTGCAACGACAAAGGGCACAAGGATCTCGAGGAAACATCGGACAGTATCTTCAAAATTTTCAGGTGTAGCAGGCGATCATCTGGAGTGAAGGGGCTCTCCGGGGGAAGTATTTTCGAGAACCTAAAGTTAGATTTTAGAAAAATCATTTAACTCGAGTAGAAGAGAGTTCAGAGTCCCAGAGTAAGGATCGAGGAGTAAAAGATCCTAATACCACCCAGATGGCGATGTGGGCCCGTAAGGCACACAGCCATGTTAGTAAAAGTTTAGCAATGTCTAGAGTCGACTTCGGCCAAGGAGTTTGGAAGGGGGATTCCTACAGGCAGTCGGCTCTGATACCAACTTGTGACGCCCCCAATTTGACCGTACACTAATCATACACGCAAATGTGTACGATCAAGATCAGGGACTCACGGGAAGATATCACAACACAACTCTACAAATAAAATAAGTCATACAAGCATCATATTACAAGCCAGGGGCCTCGAGGGCTCGAATACAAGAGCTTGATCATAGATGAGTCAGCGGAAGCAACAATATCTGAGTACAGACATAAGTTAAACAAGTTTGCCTTAAGAAGGCTAGCACAAACTGGGATACAGATCGAAAGAGGCGCAGGCCTCCTGCCTGGGGTCCTCCTAAACTACTCCTGGTCGTCGTCAGCAGGCTGCACGTAGTAGTAGGCACCTCCCGAGTAGTAGTAGTCGTCATCGACTGTGGCGTCTGGCTCCTGGGCTCCAATGTCTGGTTGCAGCAATCGGTATAGAAAGGGGGAAAAGAGGGAGCAAAGCAACCGTGAATACTCATCCAAAGTACTCGCAAGCAAGGAGCTACACTACATTGTATGCATTGGTATCAATTGGAATAAGGGTATTATATGTGGACTGAACTGCAGAATGCCGGAATAAGAGGGGGATAGCTAGTCCTTTCGAAGACTACGCTTCTGGTAACTCCATCTTGCAGCAGGAGAAGAGAGTAGATGATAAGTTCACCAAGTAGCATCGTGTAGCATAATCCTAACCGATGATCCTCCCCTCGTCGCCCTGTGAGAGAGCGATCACCGGTTGTATCTGGCACTTGGAAGGGTGTGTTTTATTAAGTATCCGGTTCTAGTTGTCATAAGGTCAAGGTACAACTCCAAGTCGTCCTGTTACCGAAGATCACGGCTATTCGAATAGATTAACTTCCCTGCAGGGGTGCACCACATAGCCCAACACGCTCGATCCCATTTGGTCGGACACACTTTCCTGGGTCATGCCCGGCCTCAGAAGATCAACACGTCGCAGCCCTACCTAGGCACAACAGAGAGGTCAGCACGCCAGTCTAAATCCTATGACGCAGGGGTCTGGGCCCATCACCCTTTGCACACCTGCACGTTGTGAACGCGGCCGGAAGCACACCTAGCCTAGCAGGCGTTCCAGTCCAATCCGGCGCGCGCCGCTCAGTCGCTGACGTCACGAAGGCTTCGGCTGATACCACGACGTCGAGTGCCCTTAACTGTTCCCGCGTAGATGGTTAGTGCGTATAGGCCAGTGGCCAGACTCTGATCAAATACCAAGATCTCGTTAAACGTGTTAAGTATCCGCGAACGCCGACCGGGGCCAGGCCCACCTCTCTCCTAGGTGGTCTCAACCTGCCTTGTCGCTCCGCCACAAAGTAACAGTCGGGGGCCGTCGGGAACCCAGGCCCACCTCTACCGGGATGGAGCCACCTGCCCCTTCAGCCCCCAACTCCGAACAGTACCACAGGTATTGTAACATTGTAAAGTATATAGTATATGCCCGTGATCACCTTCCGAAGTGATCACGGCCCAGTAGTATAACATGGCAGACGGACAAGAATGTAGGGACACTGATGGAACACTAGCATCCTATACTAAGCATTAGGATTGCAGGTAAAGGTAACAACAGTAGTGGCAAGGACAGGCTATGCATCAGAATAGGATTAACGGAAAACAGTAACATGATACACTACTCTAATGCAAGCAGTATAGAGAAGAGTAGGCGATATCTGGTGATCAAGGGGGGGAGGGGTCTTTCCTGGTTGCTCCGGCAAGAGAGAGGGGTCATCAACACCGTAGTCGTACCAGGTAGCAGCGGCGTCGATCTCGGTGTCTAGCGAGAGAAGAGGCGGGGAGAAACAATAAATATTAAGCAAACAGATGCATAGCGATGCATGACATGACAAGTAGCGGTGCTAGGGATGCCCTAACGTGGTATGAGGTAGTACCGGTGAAGGGGGAAACATCCGGGAAAATATCCCCGGTGTTTCGCGTTTTCAGACAGATGAACCAGAGGGGGAAAGTTGCGTGTTCACTATGCTAGGGATGCGTGGCGGACGAACGGGCTACGTATCCAGAATCGTCTCGTCGTTCTGAGCAACTCTCATGTACAAAGTTTTTTCATCTGAGCTACGGTTTATTTTTTATGATTTTCTAAAGTTTTAAAGCATTTTTAGAATTACCAGAATTAGTTTAATTTAGAAAATGCCATTTATGATGTCAGCGTGATGTCATCAGTCAACCAGTCAATTGACTTAGTCAAACTGACTGGAGGGTCCCACTGTCATTGGCTGTTTGTTAACAAAGTAATTAAACCAGGTCAATTAGTTTAGTTAAATGATTAGGTTAATTAAACACAATTTATTAAGTTAATTAATCTTTTAGTTAATTAATTAATTATTTTTATTTTATATATATTTTAATTCCTTTTTTAAACCGTTTAATTGGGGCGGGCGCCACATGTCAATGGCACAGGGGCTTGCTGGCGCTGCCTTAGTGGTTACGGGCGCGGGCGCCGGGTCACCTGGACCCGGGCGCGCGCGCGGTCCGGCTGCGAAGCTGGGACGCCAGGCGAGCTCCGGCGGTCACAGACTCGGGCAACATGGGGGAGGATCAGCAGGGGAGCCTTGCAGCAGCGCAGCGAGGGGCTTGAGGAGCACAACCGCCGCAGCGACAGCGATCGCGAGCTCCGGCGCGGGAGCGGAGGGCCACGTTGGAGGGCGCGTTGTCGGTGACAGAGGGAGGCCGGCACGGCCGCGGCGGGGTGTGCATGTGCGCGGGGAAGGGGGCAGCGAGTGGGCGGGAGCGCGGCCACGGGGCAGTGGGGGCGCGCGCAGGCACGCACAACAGGCGGCAGGGTTCGGCGTGGTGCGGCAGCGGGCGCAACCCATCGAGCGGAGTCGCAGGGGTGCGGGGTGGTCCTGGTGCGCGACGAGCACGGTCATGGACGAGCGAAACAGAGAGAGGTTGGGGAGGCGGCGGCTCACAGGGTGCCGGTCGAGGAGGGAAGTGGGCTCGGGGTGGATGGCGAGGCGAGGGTACGGAGGAGCACGACGTCGGGGCGACGCTCGACGACGGCGCTCGGGTCAGGGGCGACGGGATCGGGGCGACGCTCGACGACGGCGATCGGGTCAGGGGCGCGTCGGGGAGGCGGCGTGGCGGAGCCAACGAGGATCAGGTCGGCGACGGTGACGGGGAGCACCGGCGGGGTCGGGCGGCGGCGCTGATTCCCCCCGATCC